>NC_069506.1:295739302-295839302 GCF_027579735.1 Bombina bombina | reverse complement strand
TTGTTTTTTTTATAAATATATTAACGTGAACCTATTGGTGAATCTTTCACCATTTCATTAATAGCTCTTTGGCGATTATTAGACCCTTTATTTTTACTATGTCCCCCCCTTTATATATTTCCTGGAGACTCCTCTGCAAATGACAAAAGTGCCTCTCTTCAGGTAACGAAACAGCTTGTCAGAGGATTGAGGACAAAAATTAGGATGTTGGGGCTTGGTCCATAGCTCAAGTGCACCAGGAATCAATCAAGGAGACCTAGTGACGCTCTCTCAAACAGACTTTGTGTTTTTTTTATTCTCTTAAAAAACAAACAAAGGAAAACACAAGTTTAGTTAAATCCATACTCTGCTAACTGTAACTGCACACAATCCTCTCATATGTAGTGTTTATAGTGTGTATACTGCTGATGCACATGTGTGATTTGCAGACGTTAGTTCTACTCTAGGCCCAGATGACTGCACTCACCTCTGTGCATTTATCTAGAAGGTCTAGACACGGTACAGGAAGATGAAGCTTTCATCGCATCATATTAATTACCTTTTGTATTAAAAAAAGTCATCTTTATTCTCCCTCCCTATGCTCACTTTTTCATCCTCCCTCCCTTTCTGTTCGTTTTTCTTTTTTAATTTTGCCACGAGACAGACTTGTGTCACTTAATGTAAAACGAGTGAGCTGGCATTTCAGCACCGAGGCTTTATAGACTCGCTGAACTTTTGTGAAAGATCATTCCAGTCCCGTTTCATTAATAATGAAAAGGAGGGGGCAATAAAATTGCTCTCAGGCAGGAAGCGCCAGCCTCAGAGATAGGCTTTAGGATGCTTTGCTAGGCCATTAATATCAGTCCGCTTAACCCCTTGCCTGTTAGAATGGTATGCAGAGCATTGCAGTGCTCCACTTCCAGGGGGTTATAGGGAATTCAGATGAAGTATTAAGTATTGTTTCTTCTAACCCACAGGTCCCCCTGGCTCACGCTGGAGAGAATACGGAGCACTTGCCATTATTTTGGCTGGGATAGCCTTTGGCTTTCATCAACTGTACAAGGTGTGTAATGCTCAGGCATGTTGTTAGCACATACAATGTACAACATTAATATATTACCAATAATTCCAATGCTGCATAAATAAACATATTTGTAGGTGAAAGGAGGAGATATTTTACCCTAAGTAACTGTACCCTAGAAGAATTTCATGTGCCTGTTTACTTCCCTGATACAGAGATACCTGCTTCCTCTGATTGTCGGCGGCAGGGAGAGCCGCAAACAGCTGCAGCGTATAGAGTCCGGCATATCGGAGATGAGTGTCAGTGTGACACAGACAGGTAAAGATTAACGACTCTATCCCACCCGTCTCCACACACAGACCAGCTCCCTCCCCCCTCCCCTGCTCCTTCAGCACCCGTCTTCTCTTTATATGGTGACTTCATTTATCTGCTCGCAAAATCTGTTCACATTTGCAAATGAAGGCGCCGTCATTTCGGTTTAATTTGAAATTGCTTGTTTACTGTCGCTGCGGCCTCAATTAATTATGTTTTTACGGAAAGGCTCCCAACCTCTGAATATTAATAAGGGGAATAGATTGACAGCCTCTTTAGAGCATTGGAAAGTTCAGGCTTTTCTTTTTTACTGTCTAGTTGTGAAATGTGAGTAGATAAGTCTTGATCTGTATGTGTTTGTTTAGGAGCCATTTCCCAGAGCCCTTGTGCTGCTATAACAGTGCACTGAAATGTGTTACAGTAACGTGCACCAGCCGGGACCTTACAGCTCATAGTGCAGAGTGTAATATAAATATATATCCTGAGACTCCCATACATTGTAAGAAAAGTGTATCAAGCTCATTACCTTTTGTGCATAGTCTGATTTAAGAAATTAGAGTAATACTTTGCAAGACTTAGGAAACAAAGACCAGAAGCCAAAAGCATAAAGGGACATGAAACCCACATGTTGTTATCTTATGACTCAGATAGAGCATGGCATTTTAAATAAGTTTAAAATACAAACAAGAGAAGTCTATACACTCTCACCTGCAGAGGCGTAACTAGAAACCACAGGGCCCAGGTGCAAGAATCTAAGAAGGGCCCCACCCCCCAAAAAAAAGTGAGTTTGATACATACCTTTTTTATTTTTTTTTTATTTTTTTTTTTACATTTAACAAATGTAATGTAATTAAGAAAAAAATGTGAATCAGATTACATGTCTGCAAAAGGAGGTACCCTGTGCCCACTGTCTGTGAGATGGTCTGACCCCCTATTACTGTATTTAGTGACACTGTTTAACCCACCAGTACTGTATATAGTGAGTCAGTGACACAGTCTGTAATCTGCTGGTGAGATGGCTGGCCTGACCCTACCCACCCCAGTACTTTATAAAGTGACCACAGTAGTCTGTGACATGGTCCAGCCCCCCCCCCCCCGTACTGTATATAGTGGTACTGTATAGACTGACACTGTTTACCCCACCCCCCATGCTGTAGTAACAAGGTCTGTAATTTGCTGGTTCCACAAACATATACACACACACATACATGCATAAATACACACACACAGTCACATACATACATACATACATACACACACATACATGCATAAATACACACACACAGTCACATACATACATACATACATACACACACACATACATGCATAAATACACACACACAGTCACATACATACATACATACATACACACACACACATACATGCATAAATACACACACAGTCACACACATACACACACACATACATGCATAAATACACACACAGTCACAAACATACACACACACACATAAACACCAATGGGTAAAACAGAAACACAAACCCCTGTAGTCAGAGACACTAGTGAAGCATCATGTCAAACTCACATGATATAAAAAAAAATTGCGACCTCTGCACCCCCTGTAGTTTCGCTCCTACTCACCGGGTTACCTATATGCTTCACCAAAAAAATGTGATATCTCCCAATAATCAGATAAGGGACAAAAGTATTACAAAAAGAATGAGGAACGCTAAAAAAGCTAGGTAAATGAAGTGAAACAAGGAGTAGAATTATATTAACACAAACACAGGTGCTTCACTCCGTGTGTAGCCAAATAGCAAGCAAAGGTAGGCAGGGAAATAATCCACAGTTTCAGATCAGTGATATTATACACAACAATCAGGAGCCGTACTCAAACACATTCAGCTTCGGTGTTTTAGGATTAGACAGTAAAGCCCACTCTCAGGGCACTCACCACTCAGGATCGGATGCCTCTATTTTGCACTATCAGGCGTGAGGTCTTACCCGTACCGATGAGTCAATCGTCCTATGTCTCCACAACACCTCCACAGTTCGCGGACGCTGCTTCCAATAGTGAATGCCGGTTCCAGTTGGTTACGCTGTTGCGTACTTCCTACGTGTATTTTCTCAGGCTGCCGCTCAATATCTACTAGGACCCAAATAGCGAGCTCCTCCTCGCTCACAAGGAATAAATTGTAGAAAAAAACACAGGTCTGGTCCAGTAGTTAAAATCAGTAGTAGACTTTATTCTTAAATTTTTCATAAAATAAGGAGAATACACACATAATAGTGGTGTATGCAGGTTCGGTCTTACGCGTTTCGGCGGTAAACTTACACCTTAATCATAGACCATAGATGGACCAGACCTGTGTTTTTTTCTACAGTAGAATTATATATATTTTAAAATTTAATATAATAAAAACATATGAGTTCAAAAAAAAGTGTACACTGTAAGGTGTATAATGTGTTAATCAGAAAGTGCATACATTATTATGTGCAGATACTTAGTAAATAGGAATGTGCATACATATTAAAAAGCAGATAACATAAAAAAACTAAATGAAAAAAGATCAGCGCTGTTTAAAAAAGAGACTGGTGGCCACAATATCAATAGTAAAACCAAGTGGTATGAGCGTATGAAGAAAAATATATAAAAAATGTTATATAAATAGTCAGCGGATAACGTTCACTTTCGTGTATGGCGTTCACTAACAAGTATAAGTCCACTGAAAGGAGATAAGACGATGTTGGATTCTAGTACAGAATAACGTTTGTTAGTTCACCTGTTTGAAATATCTCAGAACGATGATAGTTTGCCCCCACTCTACCTCTTACCCGACCTCCGTATGATAATCAGTATTGCTCGTGTGTTTTTACAGACCGTTAGTTCAGGATTCTGATGGTGTCTTGGTTCAGGTCTCCAGCGTCTGTGCACGTAGCTCACTGATCACGTGACTGTTCTACAAAATCCGTGATTGGCTGTCATACGGGTAACCTCAAAGGAAGTTCCGGGGGGTTTACAGGGGAATCCTGTAGCAATATCTTTGATAGAAAAATGGTATAGTGCACTAATACCAATAGCATCCACAATAATAATAAGTAAGGACATACTATTGTGGATGCTATTGGTATTAGTGCACTATACCATTTTTTAGCGCTCCTCATTCTTTTTGTAATATTTTAAATAATTTTCCAATTTATTCCTATTATCTAATTTGTTTAATTCTCTTTGTATCCTTTGTTGAAAAGTATACCTAGGTAGTCTCAGAACCTGCTGATTGGTGGTTGTGCATATATGCATTCTTGTTATTGACTTTCAGCTAGCTCCCAGTAGTGTGTTACTGCTCCTTCAATAAAGAATACCAAGAGAATAAATTAGATAATATAAGTAAATTAGAAAGGTGTTAAAAATTGTGTGATGTATCAGAATCAAGAGAAATGTTTGGTTTCGTGTCCCTTTAAGCTTTTCACTTCTGGTCTTTTGTCATCTTGCACGGGAGCAGCTTCTAGACGTGCGTCATCTTTGTGTTTATATGTCGGTATGTCAGCTACTCACGATGAGTTCATTGTCGCAGAGTATTCCCGTTCCGAAGACACCGTAAGTTTGTAGACATTCTTCCAGACTGGCAAAGGGCCACTACCCAGAATGCAAAACTGAGATTTAAACTATAAGGCAAATAATGCAGTGTTGCAGGGTCGCAAGGTTCCTCATTTAGAATTAATTAATCTTTAAAAAAAAAAAAATCCCAAATCTACAATTATGATCCCATAGTTTTAATAAAATGCTCAGAAGTTCAACAATTTGACAAAGATTACTTTAGGTTTCAGAAAAATACAAAACGATACTAAAATTACCTTTACTGGGCATTTTCCTCTCGCTTTTCCTGTTTAAATATGTTTCATGGAAAACACCGACACAAATAAACTTTTTTTTAAAGGGACATGAAACACAAAATGTTTCTTTCATGAATCAGATGGAGAATACAATTTTAAACAACTTTTCAATTTACTTCTATTTTCAATTTTGGTTAGTTCTCTTGGTAACCTTTATTGAAGGAGCATTAATGTACTACTGGGAGCTAGCTGAACACATTGGTAAGCCAATGGCAACAGACATATACGGTCGCCACCAATCAGCAGCTAGCTCTTAGCTCCTGAACCTACCTAGGTATGCTTTTCAACTAAAGATACAAAGAAAACAAAGCAAATTAGATGACAGAAGTAAATTGGGAACCCTGTTTGACCTTTTAACTTTAGAGAATAGTCCCTTTACCCAGGAGCACACATGTAGTGTGTCCCTTTACCCAGGAGCGCACATGTAGTGTGTCCCTGAGACTTTCTATAGATTGATATTATTTATAAAAAATGACTAACAACATATTTATACTCCCAATACCTACTATACATATAGCCAGACCTGTCGCTTATTTATATTGAACAAACCCTATTATTTGTATGCTCCTTTTTCAGAGTATCCTGTTCCAGCCTCTTCTGCTGTGAGATGGGCAAATAGTAAATACACTAATCAGAAACATGTCTGCTGTTCCAACTCTTAAGTGGTCTTATCCAGCCCCCGTTTGCCTGTCCTATAACTGTAATGCTGGGCAGTCCCTGGGGGAACACGCTTTGCTGATTTGTAATGGGTGATGCTTGTTAGATAGTGTGTGTTTCCCTGCCTAGGACACTCTTGTTTCTGTGTCTCGCTGCCCCCCTGGGGTTTGTCATAATGATGACAGCCGAGGATAGATGGATAAAACATAGAGACACAGCCTGAGATACGGCGAGATAAAGTCTGTGATAAATAGCTGACTGTGATAAGGGACACACACAGCTATACTTCTCAATCCAGACAAGCCTCCGCCAGAGTGATACATTGCAAATCCCACCGATGAGAGGGGAGGGAAAAGATTATACAGAAAGCACATAAATTGCCGACAGTGGACAGCAGTTCCAGAGGCACAGCGTGTTTGTGTGCTTTTGGGTAGCAGTTGAAAATGGGCCTAAATGCACAAGAATTAATGCCATAACTAGAAGGAACAAGCATCAGATAAACTGCAGACTTGCATTTCACACCACTGTATAACATTTCTGCTGACACTATATTTTACTGAAATGGACATTTTAATTCAAAAATAAAATTGGTTAGAATACCAGTAGCAGCCCTACTCAGCCGAGGGCCCTGGGGCCAATTTTTTTTGGGTCCCCCAAAGGTAGCTCAGTAATAAGCAATAGTAATAATATATATGCTGATCTGTATAATGATTTGAGAACAGATAGATATTTAAAGGGATATTCCAGCCCAAATTGGAAACCACATAGGTGCATTTCTGTATTGAACAGAAGCAATTTTGTAATATACATGCATTAGCAAAACTGCTTCTAATATAAGCTATAGCTGTTTCAAAAGTGTATTTAAGTATGCACTGTGCACCAGCATTTTAAACATAACACTTGTTCGGAGAGCCTAAGGTGCTTGTACCATCTGGTAATGACTCAATTTGTTAATTACTGGCATAATACAAGCCCCACGGATGATCTGAGTAGCTGCATTATATAAAATGTGGACGCAGTGAAAATATCTAGCTATGCTTCACATGCACTTGCAGAGAAAATTGTTAACACTACAACAGTGATAACTCTTAATTGAAGCATCTTTGCCAATAAATGTATATTGAAAATATGTTTTTACTCAAAGATGCAATAAATCTATGTGCATTTATATTTTGACTGGAATGTCCCTTTAAGCATTTCCTCTGAAATCTCCTTCCTTACACTCAATTTACATTTGCTGGACCTCAGTTTTGTTTGTGGTTCTCTAAGTTTATGTCCGTTTGGCTGTGCCAGTTTCTTTCCTAGTTCCTGGAAGATTCTGGTCCTGAGTACAGCTCCGGGCTTCACACGCTTCAGATTTCCTCTGTAATTTCCAGCAATGTGTACTCTTTGGTTGTGAAACACAGAAATGGGACATTATTCTGGCAATGTTGTCTCACTTTTCATGGTAGTTTCCTTATTTTCTCCACCTCAAACAAATACTAACAACCGAGGCCGCATTCTCCTTCCTTAGCCTAGCCAGAATAGGACCATGCTACACCCACACAATCTTCAGAAGACCTAAGCACCTGTGATTTTTACAAAGCAAGTTCCCCTCAGACAGCCAGGTAAAGGTCTTTGTATTGCTTAGGTGGTATACACTAAAACCCTTTAGAGTGTAAGCTCACAAGTTCACCTGTACTGTTGATCAATTTATGTAAAGATGGTTTACAGCTTACAGTGACACAAGGGCAGGGCCCTGTACCCTTATGGTTTATGTATATGTGTTATGATTATTGCACTCCATAACTGTATACTTAATGTTACAGTGCTGTGTAATATGTTTATAAACAAGCGATAACTCTTCCTCCCAACTGCCCCTCCTGGAGCTATCGCTACAGGATCCTCTGATATGCCATATCTGCCTATTCACTCTACCCAACAAGGGCTTTTGCAGTCTCAATTGTTGTTGGATTTCATTTGGTCCACTGTGAGCTCCACTCTACAGAATATTTGTCTTAGAATTTCCACTTTAGCGCACAATTGTGTTCTTTACCCCTCTGCATTAGGAGTGAACTTCATAAGCTTTAAAACACCATAAAACTACAGAGGGGATTTATGGAGTAGCAGATTTTAACTCATGTTATTAGCTCTAGACCCACTCTTCTTCTATTGGCTAAACAAAATCTGATCTCTTGTTCCAACATTTCCCTTGAACTGCCAGAACTGGTTAAAATAATCATTATCTGTAGGTAAATAAGCGACTCTAAATCAGTGATCTCAAAAACTGGCCCTGGGGCCATATGCGACCCTCAAGATAGTTTAATCTGGCCCTCCCTTGTTTATTAGGAAAATTATTTATTTGGCCGCATCAATTTTTTTAGTGTTTTAAGAGGCGTTATATGTTGATGTTCTATATAGGTATTCACACAATAAATATACAGATAAGCATGCATTGTCAAGTATAGACTCCAATTATGCACTGCTTGGATAAAGGCCACTTTTTATTCAGTTCCAGAATGATCACTTCACTTGGCAATCACAAGATAAATATACACTGTGTGTGTCTACAGCTCCTACCATGCACTACTACTTGATTATATGTCTCTCCCAGTTTCTAGTATATACATTTCCAGAGCACTCACTCTGTTCAAGTGGCCCCCATGGGAGAATAACACTTGGCCTGTGGCCCCCAGATACAATAAGCTTGATACCCCTGCTCTAAATAATCCTTATTCTGTCTATAAATATGATCATACAGGGAAATAACTTAAGGCCCATGTACTTAGAGCAAAATAGGTTGTTCAGAATATCAAAGCTCTTGACAGAGCTTTAAAAACAAATGCTAAGAAGGATTTTTTCCATCCATGAAGTTACGTCTGATTTTATAGAGGAGGAGTAAGGGTCAGGGAAGTGCTCTTATGATGTTTTGCCTTGCTGTAAGTGTATTTTGGAAACACTGAAGAGGTTAGGACCAAAATAAGTGTTCGATTTAATACACTTATACAAATAAAAATCACCGGGGGGCAAAAAAGCAATTTTATTCTTCCCCTAAAGGATCTTCCTTCTGCTGCCAACCTGCCTCCTACCTTAGCGCTACCATTAGGATTTCCCTGGAAACATAAGAGTTCTTTCTGGTTACACCTAAAACCCCAAACTCCTAACAGGGCCATTTTTTACCTGGTGATTAGCCTAGCAGTAGGTAGGGTTTCCCACTTCCAAGAGATATGGCTCAGCTTTACCTCAGTCACATGGCTGCAAGACATTGTTCCTGCTGTATACATTTCTCTTCATTCCCTCTCTCCAAATTATTCATTTTCTAAATTCACCCAGACTATCCTCTTCACTAAGCTTTCTTGCTTACAGAGGAAGAACTTATCTGTTTAGTGACAATTCAGCCTCTCCCCTTTCATGAGTAGGGAGAAGGATTTTATTCATTGTACCCAAAAATGAAGACCAGTTTCATGCTGTCCTCCCAATTTGTTCCATTTATGCAGCTATGATAATGAACCTGTACATTCCCAATTCCCATTATCACTCTGATGGAAACTTATCTCCATATTCACACCCATCACATGCAATTCAGGTTACTATGTATTACCTTCAGTTACAACATTTACACCATTTCCTTCAGTCTGGATACAGCTCAGGGGTATTCAGTAACATTTATGTTGCCCACATCCTTGTGTTATGGCTCCAAGCCATATCAGTGTTCCTTTAACTGTACAGTCTTATAATAGTGGCTTTTTCCCTACACACTTGAGTCTCTGCCCTTCTCCAAACGGTTATTGACCCAATGGTCAAAAGTAATTATTTGCTTTCTGTGCTGTCACTTAGCATGTAAAGAAAAAAATGTAATGGTATGACCAAAACTTATAATAAGTACAAACACCTTCAGTAAGCCTTCAAGGCATACCTCTTCTGCTTTTGTCTACAGCCATTGTTTGTCCCTTACCATTTGGTTTTATTTATTCACCTTTATATGTCATCCATTCAGATGCTGTGATCCCTCATAGCTGTGATGCTGATGTTATACTGTTATCCTGCACATTCCATGTACTTGTATTAATCACAGTCGCCCCAGATGACAATGTTATACTGTTATCCAACACATACCATGTACTTTATCGCGTTCACTCAGCTACAGATGACATTGTTATACTGTTGTCCTACACATACCATGTACTTTATTGCAGTCACTCAGCTACAGACAACAATGTTATACTGTTGTGCTGCACATACCATGTACTTGTCTTTATTGCAGTCACTCAGCTACAGATGACAATGTTATAGTGTTATCCTACACATACCATGTACTTTATCGCAGTCACTTAGCTACAAATGACAATGTTATACTTTTATCCTGCACATACCATGTCCTTATCTTTATCGCAGTCACTCAGCTACAGATGACAATGTTATACTGTTATCCTACACATACCATGTACTTGTCTTTATTGCAGTTGCTCAGCTCCAGTTGACAGTTATACTGTTATCCTACACATACCATGTACTTGCCTTTATCGCAGTCACTCAGCTACAGATGACAATGTTATACTGTTATCCTACACTTAGAATGTACTTGTCCTTATCGCAGTCGCTCAGCTACAGATGACAGTTATACTGTTATCCTGCACATACCATGTATTTTATCGCAGTCACTCAGCTACAGATGACAATGTTATACTGTCATCCAACACATACCATGTACTTGTCTTTATTGCAGTCACTCAGCTACAGATGACAATGTTATACTGTTATCCTACACTTAGAATGTACTTGTCTTTATCGCTCTCACTCAGCTACAGATGACAGTTATACTGTTATCCTGCACATACCATGTATTTTATCGCAGTCACTCAGCTACAGATGACAATGTTATACTGTTATCCAACACATACCATGTACTTGTCTTTATTGCAGTCGCTCAGCTCCAGTTCACAGTTATACTGTTATCCTACACATACCATGCACTTGCCTTTATCGCAGTCACTCAGCTACAGATGACAATGTTATACTGTTATCCTACACTTAGCATGTACTTGTCTTTATCACAGTCACTCAGCTACAGATGACAGTTATACTTCTATCCTGCACATACCATGTACTTGTCTTTGTCGCAGTCACTCAGCTACAGATGACAATGTTATACTGTTATCCTACAAATATCATGCACTTGTCTTTGTCACAGTCACTCAGCTACAGATGACAATGTTATACCGTTATACTGCACATACCATGTACTTGTCTTTATCGCAGTCACTCAGCTACAGATGATAATGTTATACCATTATACTGCACATACCATGTACTTGTCTTTATCGCAGTCACTCAGCTGCAGATGACAATTTTATACTGTTATCCAACACATACCATGTACTTGTCTTTATTGCAGTCGCTCAGCTCCAGTTGACAGTTATACTGTTATCCTACACATACTATGTACTTGCCTTTATCGCAGTCACTCAGCTACAGATGACAATGTTATACGATTATCCTACACTTAGCATGTACTTGCCTTTATCGCAGTCGCTCAGCTACACTGTTATCCTGCACATACCATGTACTTGTCTTTATTGCAGTCACTCAGCTACAGACAACACTTGCAGCTGTGCAGGAACTGCTGGTACAGCAGCAACAGAAGATCCAGGAACTGTCCCATGAACTTGCTGTTTCCAAGGTTAGTGATTTGAGTTATGACTGACCTGCCTTTGATACCTCACCCACCCAAACTTTGTGCTACACATAATATTGGTGTCTGTCACTGTTGACATGATCAGTTTTGTGGTGACGCTATCATGGGCTGTGATGTCCTCTATATGAAATCTCCTATCAGTGGCATTGTGCTTCAAACAAAGTAGCTGGACAGACAACCTGACAACAGGTAAGTGGTAGCAGTGTGGTACTTAGGGTTTGTTGCCTGGGACAATGTCATTGGATACTAGAGAGGGTGTCACCACAATATAAAGCAAAACATTATTGTTGCCCTCTCTGACAATTATCAGGTTAGAGATAATGTGCAAGATAGGAATGTATATTGTATCTCTTAACAAAGGTACTAAAGCATTGTGTAGTGATGTTTTATGTTACACCAGGGCCATAACGTCCCTTGTATATGATGTGCTCTAAATCCAGAATATCCTATGGTACAATTTATACACTCTTGAGAAAATATACCTGGGCATCCTCTTGTGTAATGGACATTAAGTAGTGCATTTGAAATAATACTTTATAATAGAGAATGTCTAAGCTAGAAGTGTGTTTGAGGACATTTCCTTTTAGATTCAGTATTTTGCTATATAAACTGTAAATATAAGTTTATTTTGCCTGATTATACTTTTGTAATAAGGTATCTATTTACCTTTAGGCATCCAGCTCTACCAATACCATACTGGAATCACAAAATATCCAGGAGTTGAAGTCTGAGATCTATTCTTTGAAGGGACTTCTTTTAAACAGGTAACAAACCTTAGGGTGCAGATTATTGCAACAGCTAATTTACAATGGCATTTGCTTCCCATTCATAATAGGTTGAAACTAAACTATGTAAGTACAGAATTATATGTTTCATCTACCTGCAGTCAAACCTATTAAATTGTGTCCATATGATATATATATAGACCATTAAATCACTAGCACGTGGCATCTTTCTGGAACCGTCATACAGCTGTACTGAAACTCTTCATGGGAGAAGACTGTACGACAACTGTTGTTCAGTTATCTTCAGGCTACTGCATGCCGATTGATTGCGGTATTGATCATGTTACTGCACTGCTGCTCTTTAATATAAAATACATAATAAACTTTGTTTAGGTATTTAAAGTAAGAACTAGTAATAAAGAAGTTTGCATATCTCCATGATTTATGAGTTTAGTACCCCAATGAGGTAACACATTTTCCACTTGTTCCTCTCTTGCTGTAAACGTGTGCACCAATACATAATGTAGCTATCATTTTCTATTTATTAAGCCACCTTTATTTAGAATTTACCAGAACACATTTCTATATAATCTAACACAGTGTCACAACTACCATGTAGTAAATATCATAAAGTCACAGTCATGTATCTGTTACCTTCTAACACTTTGCATTTGGCTTTGGTAGGAGACAATTTCCACCATCTCCATCTGCTCCCAAGATACCAGCCTGGCAAATACCAGTAAAACCCCCCACATTATCAAGCCCAGCAGCATTGAACCACAATAGCAGCAGTGACATCTCTCCAGTAAGCAATGAGTCCAGTTCCTCTTCTCCTGTGAAAGAAAATCACAGCCCGGATGGAACAAAGGTGAACTCTCATCACCTGGGTCCTACTGGTGTACAGGAGTCTGAGATTGATGTCCAGAGCCAGGTGCGGATGGAGATACAGGGGGAAGAAGAAGAGGAGGAGGAAGAAGATGTTGGACAAGTGGATGAAGATCGCCTGGGTGTGCAGACTGAAGATCGGAGAGGGGGGGATGGACAAATAAATGAGCAGGTGGAGAAGCTGCGTCGACCAGAGGGAGCTAGCAACGAAATGGAGTGAACGCAACGTGAGGTTGAGTGTCCCCTGACCCCTCATATCTCATTACCCTGAAGTGTTTTGGGGCTCTTTCTCAGATAGACTACAATATGGATTCCGTGGTGGTGTATTGTCATGAAGATCAGTGTGCAGTTATGGAGATAAACACACTCTTGCATACCAGAGTTGAGTCCTGCAGTGCCTCTGCAAGTGGTTTATCCCTGCTCCATAACTGCTAAAATCATGGGCTACTTATGTTTCCTCTTCCCAAACCCCAATCTTACCACCTATGGGTTGTAATGTGTACATCACGGATTGCATATTATATAAGCAAATTTGGAACATGTTGCTAAACGTCACACCCAGTGAACAAATTTACTAGAAACACATTCCCCTTCTCTAAATAACTAATAAAACAAAAATATTCAATTTATAATTAAATGAAAACCAAATGTTTATATAAATTCATTAATTGCCCTCTTGCATCCAGCTGCTACTCTTTTGGTGACTTGCAGTGGTCACACTCTGCTCACTGTTGTTAGGACACCGAAAGCTGCTCTTGAGTTTGATACCAGCCTTGTACACATGACAGAGAATATATTGGTCATGGACATCAATTCTGTGCCGGGGGTTTTATATCTTCACATCGTATCACTTAATACAAGTGGTGGTTTTAATTAGCCAATAAAATAATTGCTTGTTCCTTTTAGAACGTTCTCTTTTTCTAATGTGGATAGATTTTGAAATTCTGCTACATTTGTTAACCAGTATGTTACTTCCTAAAATATTCACAATCTCCATCAGACACAAATAGGCCTCAAACATGAGCTTGCGCATCATTCAGACAATGCAGCTCGCTCAAGCCCTAATTCTACACTGCCAGAGCCTGCTAGCATTAGATCACTTCTTGGATTACAGTTGGAGCTAGAAATGTATCTACTATCCAGACGGTGAAGAAAATGCAAGTCTACACGATGCATGGAAGCCATCAGCATTATATGAATTACACAGGTTAACACATTTCACATCCACTTGTGGGTTTGCAGAGATATTATTGTCCCTAAAACATTTTGCTAAAGAATATAAAATGTGAAGCCATTGAGAAATATTAGGAAGATAACAGATGCAGAATACACAGGATAGTTGTTTTTTTTTAACCCCTCTGGTCACAGATAGTGCCACAACCACCTTCGGCAACTAAATGGTTAAATTGTGTCTGGAGACACCATAGACCATAAATGTGAAAGTCTTAGTCATAGACTTGGACTGAGGTGTAACAACTGTAGTACGTATTGAGTTGATCAAGTAACCACATATTGCATGAATGCAACAGCGCCCACCCATAAGTCATCAGTCAGCTGTGCTAATTAGTGTGCTAATGTATAGATTTCCAGTAAAACACTTTAATTGTACATAATTGTAATAAAGATAATCTACACTATTTAGCCAAGTGTGAGATCTGGTTTCTTATTTCTTTGGACTACACTATTGCGTGTTCTATGAAAATAAATGTTTGTTAACTTTTATAGGCTGAACATTTTACACATGAACCATAATGATATTTGTCCCCCCAGTACTTAAAGGGACAGTCAACACCAGAATTGTTGTTGCTCTAAAAGATAGATAATCCCTTAATTACCAATTCCCCAGGTTTGCATAACCAACAGTTATAATTATACACGTTTTACCTCTGCAATTAAATTGTATCTAAGCCTCAGCAGACTGCCCCCTTATTTAAGTTCTTTTGACAGACTTGCATTTTAGCCAATCAGAGCTGTCTCCATGGTAAATTCACGTGCATGAGCTCAATGTTATCTATATGAAACACGTGAACTAATGCCCTCTAGTGGTGGAAAACTATCAAAATGCATTTAGATTAGAGGCAGCCTTCAAGGTCTAAGAAATTAGCATATGAACCTCCTAGGTTTAGCTTTCAACTAAGAATACCAAGAGAACAAAGCAAAATTGGTGATAAAAGTAAAGAGGAAAGTTGTTTAAAATTACATGCCCTTTTTTGAAACATGAAAGTTTTTTTTGGACTTGACTGTCCCTTTAACGCAGGGTCTGACTTCTATATCCATGTAAAGAAGGACCAGAGTCCTTACCAAACAGAGTTGACTCCACTTTCCTGCACAAAGTTTGAGCATGAATTGATCTGTC
This sequence comes from Bombina bombina, assembly GCF_027579735.1. NCBI lineage: Eukaryota > Metazoa > Chordata > Amphibia > Anura > Bombinatoridae > Bombina > Bombina bombina. Next base: position 295,823,840 of record NC_069506.1, on the reverse strand, counting down.
ACTAATAAAACATTGTCTATGAAATCATAAACTTTTGGGGATGGTTTAAAAAACAAAGTGGAAGTAGAATATAATAATATAATTCCTACCATTTATCAAGCATACTGTGATTTCCTGACTATCACTACCCTTGGTTCAACCAGCCAAGATTTAGTGATGTCAGTGTTTCTGCAAGGTTTCACTGACCCAAAAAGAAGTACAGATTACATTGTGATTGTTTAGAGAAGTGCACAAACTAATTTACAGCGAGCCCTTACTAGTCACATTCAAGGTAGGTAAGCTAAACATACTTAACAGAGTTTCAAGTGGTTTGATACTGATTGTTAGAGCAATATACAGAGTTTTGCAAGTTTTACATGATTTTAAAATATTTTTTTGTATGCAGATGTTTTGAAATTCAGTTATTACTGCTGATGTATACTATGCACTTAAAAAGAAAATTGAGTTTAAATAAAGTGCACAGCATAAAATTCTCCTTTTACATTGAAGAATTAAGTAATTTTTTCTGTTCCATAAATGGACGTTCATCTACTAAAACAGTCCTTTCAAACAGAGAGCGAAGCCAAGGGCTGAGAAAGTATAAATCCTTCTTCAAGGACAAGCGTCTTCCAGAAAGCCAAAATGCTCCAAATTAAAAATAAAATTGAATAGATAAAAAAAACTGTTATAAAAAGCTGTCAGTTTTGCATGTGATGGACTTATAAGGCAGATAAACCGTGGGATCGCTTCTGCTGCAGAGCAGGACAGATTTTACTGAATACAAATTTCCAATTCTCTCTCTTATTCGTATAAATCGCTAGCTTACAGATCCCATAAATACATGCAATAAACTGAACTGTAAGCGGTATGGAAGGAAACATTTACATGGCGCAGTGTTCTTTGTTATACGTTCCTTTGTATCTGTTTTATTATATAAAACTATTTTAGATTTGCCTTTCTGTTAAAATATTTAATTTAACCTCTTCTCTGCCAGTGGGGTCCCTACCACATTGCAATGCCTTCACTGGCACTCAAAGAGTTACACTATACTTCTATTAATACCAGAAAAATAAATCTTTAAGTGAAATAATGCATTCGTCACTATTTCACGGGATTCTACATTGTTATGGGTCATAATTTGCTAAACACTGGAAAATAAAGGCTGCTTGATGTGAATTAATTGTAAAAAGGCCGCTGCTAACATTTTGTACAAGCTGCCAGCCTTATTATGCAAGACCAGCTGCCCCACCTCTGCTCCCTGGGTATCATTCTTCCATGTCTAATTACCCTTAAAGGGACACTAACACCATGAATAATGCTGAGATCTGCATTACTTTAAATAGTTTATTCTCCAAAATATTGCAGGCTCAGCTGTGAGAAGTTCAATTTTGGAGAGACAAGTTGATAGTATGCCAAGCATGTGGAGATTGTTATGTTTGTCATTGTGTAGGTTCACTGATAAACATGTCAATTAATTATTAGATTTGACTGTTTCTTGATAAGCAAATCTGAAAATGCTGTGAACTCTGTCTTTAAGGAAGATACAATTTATTATGATCACCAGAGTTAGGAGTCATAGGACTCACTATGTAGAACGCCAGGCCAGCAAGCTAGGTGCTATCATGAAAAAACAATCTCATAATTATGATATTCTTAGATGTGTTTATTACTTGTTCATTTAAAATGGGGAATAATCTTATGTAGTTCCTCAGTTGCAAAGGTTGGACACCCTGCTCTAATTGGTACCAATCTTTCATTCATTTCTAGGTTGGCGAGATGTTCATGTAGTATACAGTACTTATTTTCACCTTATCCTGTAGATAGGTAAATACAGTTAGGTCCATAAGTATTTGGACATTGATGAAGTTATAGTTACGTTAGCTTTTTGGAGTTGAAGTTATGTAATGAATCTGGGTCTAAAGTGCAGACTGTCAGCTTTAATTTGATGGTAGTTACATAAAGATTTGGTGAATGTTTTATAAATTGCAGCACTTTTTATATGCAGCCCCTTTTTTTATGGATCAAAATTAAGTGGACAATTGACTGAGAAGCTCATTTCACTAACAAGCCTTTAAAAGGTCTGGAGTTGAGTCAAACAGTGGCTTTTGCATTTGGTAGCTGTTGCTGTGAACTCTCATTATGAGATCCAAACCTATCAGAGAGATAGCAGAAACATTAGGAGTGGCCACATCAACAATTTGGTACATTCTTAAAAAGACGGAACACACTAGTGAGCTCAGCAACACCAAAAGGCCTGGATGACAATGGAAGACAACTGTGATGGATAATCACAATATTATTTCCTCTTCCTTTATAACATCTAGCCATGCCGTGACCACTTTCCAGGAGGTAGGTATATAGTTATATACAATCAAGAGAAGAATTAATGAAAGTAAAAACACAGGGTTTACCACAATGTGCTAACCATTGGTAAGCCTAAATTATAGGAAGGCCAGATAAGACTTTACTAGGAAACCTAAAAAAAGCTTGTGCAGAACTGGAACAATATTTTTGGTCAGATTAAACTAAGATCAACCTTTACCAGAATAAGAGAAAAGTATGGAGAAGGGAAGGAATGGCTCATGATCTGAAGCATTACACATCTGTGAAACATGGTCAAGGTAGTGTTATAGCATGGGCATGTATGGTTTACTAGTGTTTATTGATCATGTGAATGCTGACAGAAGCAGCAGGATTGCTTCTTAAGTGTATAGGGATCTGCTATCTACTGAGAATCAGCCAAATGCTGCAAAATGATAGGATGGCGCTTCACAGTACAGATGGACAATGACCCAAAACAAACTACAAGACCAACCACAGAGCTTTTAGTGGAATATTCCTGAATGGCCCAGTTAGTCACCTGACCTCAACCCAATGGCACGTGCATTTAACTTGCGGAAGACAAAACTAAAAGCAGAAAGACCCACAGACAGACAACAACTTAAGACAGCTACAGTAAAGGCCTGGCAAAGCATCACTAGGGAGAAAACGCAGAACTTGGTGGTTTTGATAGGTTCCAGACTTCATTCATTAGTATCAAGTATTAAAGGAACAGTAAACTGCTTCAAATTGTTCTGATTGGCTACACCAGTACATAGGTTTGCTTCCACTTTTCTGAGTATCCATTTCACTGATGGATTTCCACTGGATCTTGAATTGTTTACACAATGTGGTGCCTCCTTTGTGTTTCTTTTTAGGATCGACACTCCTCCTGTTTCACCTTTATATGGATTAAGGAGAGGAGCTGTCTAATCATCTATGTGTGGACTATCCCATATATGTTTGACTTCATGGACTCTTTCTGTGTTTCTTTTACAGAAGCTTTTACTTTTTTTTATTATATTTTTGTTTAAACCTCATTAATTAAAACTGAAAGTCTGCACTTCAATCACATCTTAATTTCCATTTAAAATGAGGTTGTGTACAGAGACAAAGCTATGAAAATTGTGTCACTATCCAAATACTTAATGACCTAATTGTTGATGAGAAATTGAAATAGAAAAAAAAAATTGAGTCTCTGTTATATTTATATGTCAGTCATTTGTACTATCTGAGTGACCTGCAATTTGTAATAATCCCTCTGGGATTTAATCTGTTAGTCTGCTTTTGTCAATAGGTTTTAGAGACTCTATCCCTCTTTCTGCTGGCTATTTTTTTTTTTAATTTCTGATGCTTCTATAGAAATATTTTATTTGACTGCTTCATCTACAGCCTTCTTTGCTCAGGGGTGTAGCAATTTGCGGTATAACGTCTGAAATGTTGATGATGGTTCCAAGAGTAAGGAGGATAAAATATGCCCACTAACCGTTTCTTTAGTCTGTAAATACATACAGTATATACACACATATATATACATATGTATACGTATATATACATACACACATTATGGGCCAGATTATGAGTTAATTGCACTTGAAGTAAGCTTTTTGTGCGCGTATTATGAGTTGAAAGTAAACTGTTTTCGATCTCCCGCTTACCTAACGAGCGCAAAAAGACGAAGTTAGAATATTGCGTGCACGTTCACGTATTCTCAATAGAAGTAAGAATAAAAAAAAAAGTGAGAAAAAAAATGCAGAAAATATTTAAACACATCTTTTGGGGCAGGGCTCCCCACTTACAAGCAGTGTTCTTACGGAGTACGTAATTAAACATATTAACAGAAACACAAACCGTATTACTGAGCTACCAATCCCACAGGAGGTTCCTCTAAACTCTCTGACACAAGAAATAACACACTATATTACAATGATTTTAACCTGCTAACGACGTGGACCAGACAGAGAGGAAAATCTCATGTAAAAGAAATGCCTTTCTGTAAAAATATATTATATTTGCTCCTAATAAGGTAAAATATTTGCAGAGGGATGAGTACAGGCCAGGCAGGATGAGAGATTTTAACTTTCATTTAAGGCTTGTTTATTCATTACTGGCTTTTGGATTTTCCTTTTATCAAAACATATTTGCTTCCTGGTCTTTCTCTGTTTCCTTTGATTTAACCAATCAGTTGCCTAGTGAGTTGATCTTAAAACAGACTAACTGCTAATTGCTTTGATTAATCAACAATTAAAAGCCGATGTGCAAAACAATAGTGTAACTTTCTAGCAAGCTGCCTGCGGTGTTTTGTTTACTTAGAAGCAAATTACAGGTGGCCCTCGGTTTACAACGGTTCAATTTGCACCGTTTCAGAATAACAAAATTTTTTTCCAGTCATGTGACTGCTATTGAAAAGCATTGAGAAGCAGTGCATTGATTAAAATAGCCGGTAGGTGGAGCTGTCCGCTTGTGTTACAGCAAAGCCAAGCAAGTTGAAATTAATCAGTTTAACCAGACCTGAGCTATCGAGGAGATTTCAAAGGAACCAGATCTTCCTGTATATAAATCAGTCCAGATTGGAATGTATAGAAAGAACTGTTTGCAGAAAAATGCAAGTGAAGTCTGTGTTGTGGATTATTTTATTAGGTTTATAATGCTGTTTAGCAAATGTTTTTGTTCATTTAACTTAGTTTAATTATATATTCTGTGTTGTGCGATTATTTTATTAGGTTTATAATGCTGTTTAGTCTTCATTTCAAAGCTTTAAAAATAATGTATTAGGTGTTACTTATGACAATTTTGAGAGAGGCCTGGAACCTAACTCCCTTACTTCCCATTGACTTATGTTATAAACTGGGTTTCAATTTACAATGGTTTCGATTTACAACCATTTGTTCTGGAACCTAACCCCGGCGTAAACCGAGGGCTACCTGTATAAGGTTTAGATATGATCTATAAGCTATAAATCAGGGGTAATGTGATTATCACCCCTGTGCAGCTTAGCTTTTGTGGTCTTGTAGCAGAACAAGTAGCTCAGCTCCTCTTTTATACCAATCCTGTGCTTATGTTGCCAAGATAGATTCTTAAAGGTGGCATAAAACTGTTTGTGATTGATATATATATCTTGCAAAGTTAAAAAAAACAAAAAACGAACTGTTTTCATTGTATTTTGCCCCTATAATTTAGCTTTAAATTGTTAGTTTTCCTGTTGTGAGAATTGTAAACGCACATTGCAGATGATAATGCATTCAGAAGATTTTGACACTGTTTGTATGTAAGCTGACTACTGCAAGACTACAGAAGTCTTGTAATAACTAGTTATTTTGTGTGAGTGGTTGTCCTTGTTAAACAGTGAATACTTATCTATGAAGGATGTATTTCCTTTTAATTTCAATATCAATTTAAACAGCTCTAACCTTTTCTTGTAAACATGTTTTAAATATGTTTAGTTGTGGCTTTCATGTACATAGTATATTTTTTTACTTAATCTCTTATAGTAAAGACGGGTCCTAGCCCATCTACTTAATATTGTATGAATACAACATCTACATTACTAAACTTTTTTTAGATAATTAACATTATTTTTAATAATCTAAGTGACATAAATTATCAATTGCATTGCCTTTTTCCTTATGATGTTCTGATATTGTATTTGTAACAGATGCTTATATTGCTCATGTTCACATGAGATGGGTAGAAATATTACATTTTTGGATGACCTCTCTTCCTCTATGCTGCTACCATTCTTGCCTGCGTTGTGTTGGGGAGGTCTTGGTGTATTGATAAATAGTCCATTTCCCAGATAACATAGGGTCTAGGTACTTCAGCAGCCATTATGGAGTTTAAACCTAAAGAAACACTTCCAATGTGTAAAAATTTGTATTGGTTACAAGCTAAATATTCTAGGTTTTTTTCCAAATGGGCAACAGTCTGGTTTTATTTTCTTCCTTTTATAAACCTGTTATTCTTTAATTCTGAAACACTTTCTGCCGTATTACTTGTATTCTGATTTGTTTTTTACAATCACCTCTGTAATTAGGAGGGAGCAGTGATACAAATCCAAACTTTTACTTCTCCCTCATCTTCATGACACCCAGGGCTTGATTTATTAAGCCCTTCAACTGCATCTTCGCACAAGTGAAGCCGCAGTTAGGATTTATCAAGCAGCGGTCATCAGGCGGCTTCCCTGGCCCTGTTCTCCACTTCTTATGTGGAGAATTTAAATCTCCCGGTCTCTTCTGACCGAGAAGATTGACAGCTCAAATTGAGTCCTAAGTAATAAGTGGCCGTGGTACAGAGCTCCTTTTGAATCCTCATGTTGGTTTAGGGGAGCTGACCCTGGCTTTTCCAGTAGTAGCCATACTGACAAAGACTTTTCTTCTTGTGTGAAGTTGATGCCTATACATATACCATAACAAAATGATTGCTTGAAGCAGTTTTCATTATCCTGGATAACCCTAGACTTTACATCAGTGTGCTGATGTTAGACTTCTTAATGCCAAGGTTTAAGTGTAAAGGGTTTTATGGTATGGATTCCTGAAGAGTGGTGTCAGCCTCTTCTATTTGTGTAGCAGATTTGAATTTTTTTTAGCCTTTTTATGAAAATCTCAGATGTTCCTGCAGTCCATTGCACCTATTTTGACGACTTGTATAAACTTTTCCTTTGACAGATGAATATGCTCGATCATCCTGTGGATATGCACCTTATTCACAGGATAAAGCTTTATGTCTCCAGCTAGTGAGACATATAGAACAAATAAGAACTCTTGGAAACATTTTAGGCAACATGCTAAATATCTGGATAAGTTACCACTAGTTTATGGGTGGTATCACCTGAAACCTATTATAAAAAAAATAAGTCGAAGGTTATGACAAGCATCTTTCCTTTCAGAGGAACTTTCCTGGTGGTAGAATTACTACTGGATTCAACAAGATCCAAGAACACAAGTTAAGTATAAGAGGTTAGATTTGTAAGCCGTTCCTACTCAGTCTCTCTAGACTTTGTTAGACTCCTAGTGAACATTGTTTCCATTGGTTATATCTTATAAACTTTACACAATATCAGGTTTATTAAATAACACTCATTACAAGTTGTGCGTTATGAGTGAAAAAGCTTCATAACGCTGCTTTTCCACTACCGCTGCTTTTACGAGTCTTGTAGGTATAGCTGTACCGCACACCTTTTTGGCCGTCACACAACGTTACTACCACACCTTTCAAAAAGTCATTTTTCAATGGGACTTCCATAGCGCCGGTATTACGAGTTTGCTTGTTCGGCCAAAAAGTGAGCGGAACAGCCTATAACTACAAGAGCTGTACTGCCACCTGAAAGTCAGTAGTTACAAAGCTGTACCATAAAACTCATAACTAAAGTGTTACAAAATATACTAACACCCATAAACTACCTATTAACCCCTAAACCTAGGCCTTCCCGCGTCTCAAACGCTAAAATAAAATTATTAACCCCTAATCTGCCGCTCTGGACATCGCCACCACTATAATAAACATATTAACCCCTAAACTGCCGTACTCCCGCATCGCAAACACTAGTTAAATATTATTAACCCCAATCTGCTGCCCCCAATGTCGTTGCCACCTAACTACAATTATTAACCCCTAATCTGCCCCCAATGTCGCTGTCACTATACTAAAGTTATTAACCCCTAAACCTAACCCTAACGTAACCCTAACACCCACTAACTTTAACATAATTAAAATAATTCCAAATAAAAATTACAATTAATACCTAAATAATTCCTATTTAAAACTAAATAAATACTTACCTGTAAAATAAAACCTTGTAGCTATCTTATGTTTTATTTTTTTATTTCACAGGTAAGTTTGTATTTATTTTAACTAGGTTGATTAGTTAGTAAATAGTTATTAACTATTTACTAACTACCTAGTAAAAATAAATACAAATTTACCTGTGAAATAAAACCTAACCTGTCTTACAGTTAAACCTAACATTACACTAAAATTAAATAAATTACATTAATGAAATACAATTAACTATATATATATATATATATATATATATATATATATATATATATATAGTTAACTATAATAAATCAGCTCTTTTACCTGGCCAATAAAAATACAAATAACCACCCACACAACCAACCCTCCAAATAAAATCCTATCTAAAAAAACCTAAGCTCCCCATTGCCCTGAAAAGGTTATTTGGATGGGCATTGCCTTAAAAGGGAATTTACCTCTTTTACATTGCCCAAACCCTAAGCTAAAAATAAAACCCACCCAATAAACCCTTAATAAAACCTAACACTAACCCCTGAAGATCCACTTACAGTTTTGGAAGACCGGACATCCATCCTCATCCAGCCGGGAGAAGTCTTCATCCAAGCGGCAAGAAGTCCTCATCCAGACGGCATCTATCTTCATCCTTCCGATGCGGAGCGGCTCCATCTTCAAGACATCCGGCGCAGAGCATCCTCTTCATACGGTCCCAGCCGTACACTGAAGGTTCCCTTTAAGGGACGTCATCCAAGATAGTGTCACTTGATCCAAACAGCCAATAGGATTGAGCTCGCATTCTATTGGCTGATTGGCTGGATGGTTGTCCGGTCTTCCAAAACAGTAAGTGGATCTTCAGGGGTTAGTGTTTATTGGGTGGGTTTTATTTTTAACTTAGGCCTAGATTTGGAGTTCGGCGGTAGCCGTCAAAACCAGCGTTAGAGGCTCCTAACGCTGGTTTTGGCCGCCCGCTGGTATTTGGAGTCAGTGATTAAAGGGTCTAACGCTCACTTTACAGCCGCGACTTTTCCATACCGCAGATCCCCCTACGCCATTTGCGTAGCCTATATTTTCAATGGGATCTTTCTAACGCTGGTATTTAGAGTCGTTTCTGAAGTGAGCGTTAGAGCTCTAACGACAAGATTCCAGCCGCCTGAAAATAGCAGGAGTTAAGAGCTTTCTGGCTAACGCCGGTTCATAAAGCTCTTAACTACTGTACCCTAAAGTACACTAACACCCATAAACTACCTATGTACCCCTAAACCGAGCTCCCCCCACACCGCCGCCACTCGATTAAAATTTTTAACCCCTAATCTGCCGACCGCCACCTACGTTATATTTATGTACCCCTAATCTGCTGCCCCTAACCCCGCCGACCCCTGTATTACATTTATTAAACCCTAACTTGCCCCCCACAACGTCGCCGCCAGCTACTTAAAATAATTAACCCCTAATCTTCCGACCGCAAATCGCCGCCACCTACGTTATCCCTATGTACCCCTAATCTGCTGCCCCTAACATCGCCGACCCCTATATTATATTTATTAACCCCTAATCTGCCCCCCTCAACGTCGCCGACACCTGCCTACACTTATTAACCCCTAATCTGCCGAGCGGACCTGAGCGCTACTATAATAAATGTATTAACCCCTAATCCGCCTCACTAACCCTATCATAAATAGTATTAACCCCTAATCTGCCCTCCCTAACATCGCCGACACCTAACTTCAATTATTAACCCCTAATCTGCCGACCGGAGCTCACCGCTATTCTAATAAATGGATTAACCCCTAAAGCTAAGTCTAACCCTAACACTAACACCCCCCTAAGTTAAATATAATTTTTATCTAACGAAATAAATTAACTCTTATTAAATAACTTATTCCTATTTAAAGCTAAATACTTACCTGTAAAATAAATCCTAATATAGCTACAATATAAATTATAATTATATTATAGCTATTTTAGGATTAATATTTATTTTACAGGCAACTTTGTAATTATTTTAACCAGGTACAATAGCTATTAAATAGTTAAGAACTATTTAATAGTTACCTAGTTAAAATAATAACAAATTTACCTGTAAAATAAATCCTAACCTAAGTTATAATTAAACCTAACACTACCCTATCAATAAAATAATTAAATAAACTACCTACAATTACCTACAATTAACCTAACACTACACTATCAATAAATTAATTAAACACAATTCCTACAAATAAATACAATTAAATAAACTAGCTAAAGTACAAAAAATAAAAAAGAACTAAGTTACAGAAAATAAAAAAATATTTACAAACATAAGAAAAATATTACAACAATTTTAAACTAATTACACCTACTCTAAGCCCCCTAATAAAATAACAAAGCCCCCCAAAATAAAAAATTCCCTACCCTATTCTAAATTAAAAAAGTTACAAGCTCTTTTACCTTACCAGCCCTGAACAGGGCCCTTTGCGGGGCATGCCCCAAGAATTTCAGCTCTTTTGCCTGTAAAAAAAAACATACAATACCCCCCCCCCCAACATTACAACCCACCACCCACATACCCCTAATCTAACCCAAACCCCCCTTAAATAAACCTAACACTAAGCCCCTGAAGATCTTCCTACCTTGTCTTCACCATCCAGGTATCACCGATCCGTCCTGGCTCCAAGATCTTCATCCAACCCAAGCGGGGGTTGGCGATCCATAATCCGGTCCAGAAGAGGCTCCAAAGTCTTCCTCCTATCCGGCAAGAAGAGGACATCCGGACCGGCAAACATCTTCTCCAAGCGGCATCTTCGATCTTCTTCCATCCGGAGCGAAGCGGCAGGATCCTGAAGACATCCAGCGCGGAACATCCATCCGGACCGACGACTGAACGACGAATGACTGTTCCTTTAAGGGACGTCATCCAAGATGGCGTCCCTCGAATTCCGATTGGCTGATAGGATTCTATCAGCCAATCGGAATTAAGGTAGGAATTTTCTGATTGGCTGATGGAATCAGCCAATCAGAATCAAGTTCAATCCGATTGGCTGATCCAATCAGCCAATCAGATTGAGCTCGCATTCTATTGGCTGTTCCGATCAGTATTTATTTGTAGGAATTGTGTTTAATTAATTTATTGATAGTGTAGTGTTAGGTTAATTGTAGGTAATTGTAGGTAGTTTATTTAATTATTTTATTGATAGGGTAGTGTTAGGTTTAATTATAACTTAGGTTAGGATTTATTTTACAGGTAAATTTGTTATTATTTTAACTAGGTAACTATTAAATAGTTCTTAACTATTTAATAGCTATTGTACCTGGTTAAAATAAATACAAAGTTACCTGTAAAATAAATATTAATCCTAAAATAGCTATAATATAATTATAATTTATATTGTAGCTATATTAGGATTTATTTTACAGGTAAGTATTTAGCTTTAAATAGAAATAAGTTATTTAATAAGAGTTAATTTATTTAGTTAGATTTAAATTATATTTAACTTAGGGGGGTGTTAGTGTTAGGGTTAGACTTAGCTTTAGGGGTTAATCCATTTATTAGAATAGCGGTGAGCTCCGATCGGAAGATTAGGGGTTAATAATTGAAGGTAGGTGTCGGCGATGTTAGGGAGGGCAGATTAGGGGTTAATACTATTTATGATAGGGTTAGTGAGGCGGATTAGGGGTTAATAACTTTATTATAGTAGCGCTCAGGTCCGCTCGGCAGATTAGGGGTTAATAAGTGTAGGCAGGTGTCGGCGACGTTGTGGGGGGCAGGTTAGGGGTTAATAAATATAATATAGGGGTCGGCGGTGTTAGGGGCAGCAGATTAGGGGTACATAGGGATAACGTAGGTGGCGGCGGTTTACGGAGCGGCAGATTAGGGGTTTAAAAAAATATGCAGGGGTCAGCGATAGCGGGGGCGGCAGATTAGGGGTTAATAAGTGTAAGGTTAGGGGTGTTTAGACTCGGGGTACATGTTAGAGTGTTAGGTGCAGACGTAGGAAGTGTTTCCCCATAGGAAACAATGGGGCTGCGTTAGGAGCTGAACGCTGCTTTTTTGCAGGTGTTAGGTTTTTTTTCAGCTCAAACAGCCCCATTGTTTCCTATGGGGGAATCGTGCACGAGCACGTTTTTGAGGCCGGCCGCGTCCGTAAGCAACTCTGGTATCGAGAGTTGTATTTGCGGTAAAAATGCTCTACGCTCCTTTTTTGGAGCCTAACGCAGCATTTGTTTGAACTCTCGATACCAGAGTTAAATTTATGGTGCGGCCAGAAAAAAGCCAGCAGAGCGTTAACAGCCCTTTTACCGCCGAACTCCAAATCTAGGCCTTAGGGTTTTGGGCAATGTAAAAGAGCTAAATGCCCTATTAAGGGCAATGCCCATGCAAATGCCATTTTTAGAGCAATGGGGAACTTAGGTTTATTTAGATAGAATTTTATTTGGGGGGTTGGTTGTGTGGGTGGTGGGTTTTACTGGGGGGCTTTTTTTTATTTTGATAGGGCTATTAGATTAGAGTAATTCATTTTTATTTTTGATAATTTCTTCTTTTATTTTGTGTAATTTAGTTTTTATTATTTTTTGTAATTTAGATAAATGTATTTTTTAAATTTATTTAATTTTATTGTAATGTTAGGTGTTAGTGTAACTCAGGTTAGGTTTTATTTTACAGGTACATTTGTATTTATTTTAACTAGGTAGCTAGTAAATAGTTAATAACTATTTACTAACTAGTCTACCTAGTTAAAATAAATACAAACTTAGCTGTGAAATAAAAATAAAACCTAAGATAGCTACAATGTAACTATTAGTTATATTGTAGCTAGATTAGGGTTTATTTTAGAGGTAAGTATTTAGTTTTAAATAGGAATTATTTAGTTATTAATAGTAGGTTTTATTTAGATTTATTTTAATTATATTAAAGTTAGGGGGGGTTAGGGTTACGTTAGGGTTAGATTTAGGGTTAGGGGTTAATATATTTAGTGTTAGTGTGGGAGGTCAGAGGTTTAGAGGTTAATAACTTTAGTATAGTTGCGGCGGCAACGTTGGGGGCGGCAGATTAGGGGTTAATACATTTATGTAGGTGGCGGCGACATTGGGGGCGGTAGATTAGGGGTTAATAAGTGTAATGTAGGTGTCTGCAATGAAGCAGATTAGGGATGTTTAGACTCAGGGTTTATGTTAGGGTGTTAGGTGTAAATATACATTTTCTTTCCCCATAAACATCAATGGGGCTGTATTACGGAGCTTTACGCTCCGTCATTGCAGGTGTTAAGACTTTTTTTTAGCCGGTTCTCCCCATTGATGTCTATGGGGAAATGGTGCACGAGCACGTCAAAGCATCTCAAAGCAGTGCTGGTATTTGTGGGCGGTATGGAGCTCAACGCAGCCATATCGCCCGCAAATGCCAGGTTTTTGCAAACCTGTAATAGCAGCGCTATTAAAGGTGAGCGGTGGAAATAACTTGCAAGTTAGTAGCGAGCCACTCATAACGCAAAACTCGTAATCTGGCTGACTGTGAGTTATCCATCTAAATATAAGAATATTTGAATATTTTTTCTGATCCTCATTGGGAATATGGTGATACGTTTTTTTATTTAAACTTCTTCAATATTCATGGAGCGAAGGACATTTTTGTCCAATGTTGGATTTAAAGCCTTTATTCAATTATATTTTGTTCTGGAACCAAGTCATTTCATGACTCTCATGGAACTTGTAGGGATCCTGAATGTTTGCTACAAATGCAAGGGTGTTCCTTTGAACATTCAGACTAACACCTGTTTTTTCTTCCAAGCATGACAAACTGAAAATAATTCTTCTGGTTCCATCCTGGCTGATAAATACCTTGTTTTTGTATCTCGTTCTACTAGCAGGCATGGAACATTACCATTTTGTCCTTGGTTCTAGTTATAAGAGGTTTTTCAACACTTTGTTGCAGATCCTAAAGCCGATGACATCTAAGGCTTATTACGGAGTATAGACCATTCCTACTAAATTTTGTGATCTTTGTTTTCCTTCAAGATGCCGATTATGGGCTCTTTCAGTTTAGTGGCATTTAACTCTTTACATGCATGTTGACATTCTTCCACTTTCTGATGATTTCGTATTTCAGACAATATGGCAGTGCACACAGCTAATTAAGTGTCACAGCTTGAAGCTCTAATCTGTGTCCCTTTGTATCTGATCTTTCATTAGCATAAAACAGACTTGAACACATCTTAATTTGTGAAGATAAACAATGACCATAGAAGGTTTTTCCATGGTTGTGGTCTTGTCGTTATATCCCATGACAAGAAGACTATGCTTTATATGCTTGACGTAGTCAGTGTCTTGAAATATTTACTAGTTCCATTTTGTCCTTTCTGGCTCCAGAGAGGGATAAAAAGCTTCCAAATCCTCTCTGGCTGATTGGATTTATTTCTGTAACCTTTATGGTTTAAGGACTCTAGAAAATATACAAACATTTAAACTGCTATAGCTTTATCATAGTCTATCGTCCCACTCCAGATCAGGTTTTGATTAGCTCCCTGAACTGAAGTTGATAGTAAGGGAACAGCTGCACGATTGGCTCTATTTGGCTTACTGGCCATGTCTGCTCAGAACCAGCAAGTCTCTGCGGCTTATGTGCTGTACTTAAACTATGTGTTTAACTTCTTTGTGGGTGTTAAACCCATAGACTTGCAAGGTTAGTAGTGCTAAAACAACATGCGCTAAGCAATAAGAGCATGACATTTTGCGCTATAAAGTCCTTATTATTTTCTATGTAATAACAGAAAATAGACGTGGCCTTGTGCTAAGGTTGCATATGTTGGCACAGAACTCTTTGCATTTGTCTACACGTTTAATATCTTGGAATAAGGGGCAGTTGTTAAGATGATATATATTGTGTATATCAATGCCATCTGTGCCAGACATCTGTAACTGAAACACAATATCTTTACCACTGTCCTTAGGTAACTTGTGTCCTAGCATAGACTGTACATTCTTATGTATTGTCAGACAAAGGCACAAAATCGTGTTTATCAGTTGTCAGGCACTACATAGATAAGGCATTTAAATTGAATGTACTTTCTGTTATCCTGTGGAAAAAACCTAATGTACGATATTCAGTTCTATAACTTGTCACATAACCCACACACACATCAATGTATTTGTAGTTACACTGAGACTGTCAATACTGTTCCTCCTTAAAAACAAACAAACAAACAAGTAGAATTTTAGTTGCTTAACCCCTTCATGCCCGGGGCCAGTGTTTAACAGTGATGCGATCACGTGATTTCAAGGCCGGGATTGGATCATGTGGGACTGCCTGTGATGCTAGTCACGCCTCCCAGTCCGATTTCGCATTAAAAAAAAAAGGAAGCTGCAGGACGCAAAAAAAGGTAGGACGTTCCATGCTGTCCTAAGGGCATTAAAGCCCAGCGCTGTTAGGATGGCATGGAATGTCCTAAGGGCATAAGCAGTCATGGGACATTCCAGACAAAATTGGAATCCACATGGAGGCATTTCAGTTTTGAATAGAAGATTTTTGTAATATACTTTTATTAGCAAAAATGCTTCTAAGAAAAGCTATAGCTGTTTCAAAAGTATATTTAAGTTCTGGTGCACTGAGAATATCTAGCTATACTGCACATGCACATGCAGAGAAAAATGTTAGCACTAAAACAGTGATAACTTTTACTAGAAACATTTTTGCCAATACATTTATTTTATAAATATGTTTCTATTCAAATATGTCATTCATCTATGAGCATTTATATTTTGACTGGAATGTCCCTTTAAACTGTTAGTACATATGAAGAAATGAATGTGACCCCTCTCGCTATTTGTGTATGGGGGTAGCCAATAAGACTCCTCGCAGGCAGTTTGTGCTCAGACTTATATTGCCATCTGCATGTAAGAGATTCCTTTGGTTAAAGAGACAATAAACACATTAAGATTGTAATATAAAATGTTTAATTACACGTAGTAAAAAAACCAAACCGTGTACCATACTTTCATTATTTTTGTTCTCTTTTTCTCTAATTTAATTATAAAAATGTGTGATCTTTCAAATTCCTGTTAAAAGCAGTGTATTTTCTTGACTCACACTTCTATATTACACACTGCTATTGGCTGCACACTCTAGTGACACATGTATAACTGTCTGTGATTGGCTTTAGCAGAGACGGAAATAGAGGTTACAATATGGCCGCACATTGCTTTATGAACACTAAATATATAAAAACAATGTATGGAAAGTATTAAACAATATGATTTTTAAAATACATCTGCATGCTATTCTCAGGCCAATCCTTGCTTTTGATACATTATTTTGTCTAGCAGTTATTTAGTGTTTAACGTCCCTTTAATGCCCAGGGATTATTGTAATGTGGACAGACTCTATGAGGCTCCTCTGTACAGAGTTTTCCTAGCAGGAGCTGTCAGGGAGGATTAGCTGCCCCCCCCTGCTGTACCCTCCAGTCTTCAGATAGACCATATATCTGCACCAGACAGCCATGTTTATATGGTTTGTTCTTTATTATTTGAGTTTACTAGGGGAGGATTTAATGTCTGTCCATGCTATAAGTGCATTGTGCTTTGTGCACCTGTAAGATAATGTTATTGTGCTGCGCCTTGCTAGTGCAGCCTTTTCACAGCATCCAGGGATCTCATATTTGGTTGCTCACACTGTGGTCTGAGTGTTCTTTGCAGCCCCAGGTTACACGCGCTTCTGCAATGCTTCCCAGATACTCATATAAGTGCATTGGCTCCCAGTGGCTCTTGGGAGGTCCAGCTACTTGTTCCTTTGTGGTTTAATAAGAACGTTACTTAGTACTTATACTGCTGGGTATTCTCAGGTTGACGATACTGTTAGTTGGATCATAATGACTATTTTAAAGTCCCCCTAACAGTAAAGGGATATTAAATCCATGTTTTTTTCTTTTAGCACCCTGGGTAGCGCTGTCTGATTGGTGGCTAAATTTAGCTCTACCCAGGGCGCTGAACCAAAAATGAGCCGGCTCGTACATTCCTGCTTTTTCAAATAAAGATACCAAGAGAACGAAGAAAAATTGATAATAGGAGTAAATTAGAAAGTTGCTTAAAATTGCTGCTCTATCTGAATCATGAAAGAAGAAATTGGGTTCAGTGTCCCTTTAAAGGGACAGTATACACCAATTTTCATGTAACTGCATGTAATAGACACTACTATAAAGATTAATATGCACAGATACTGATATAAAAATCCAGTATAAAACTGTTTAAAAACTTACTTAGAAGCTTTCAGTTTATCACTGTTGAAAAGGTTACCTGGAACACCCACTGAAAGTACAACCGTATAGCAAATAAAGCAGACCCTCCCCCCTTCCTCTGCATATCAAAAGAATCTTTACTCAAACAGGAGCAAGCTGGAGTAGGTATACATCAGTATTCTCCTAAAAGTTTGGGGCTTGGTTAGGAGTCTGAAAATCAGCGCAATGTGATTTAAAAATAAGCAAAACTATACATAAAAAAAAAATCTGTATAGATTATATAAATGTATCTACAAAACATTTATGCAAAGAAAAATCTAGTGTATAATGTCCCTTTAAGGGCTATAGGGACATATTTGTTCTCTATTCTCATTCCAGAAAGGGACATAAAGCTTCCAACCTAATTGACCAATTGTATTTGTTCTACAATCCTCCTTCATCAACAGCTCCAAAGCAAAGCTGTGAAAGTGAGCGCTGACTGTACTAGGCTATGACATAATCATGGGCTGGTTATAGTAAGATGTGGTATCAGAATCAGATAACTATCCAGTCCCATAACTGCTAATAGTGTAGTGGAAAGATGCTGGGAAAACTTTAAATTATATTAAAAGTCAGAGAAACAAAGTATTATTCAGCACTCAACTACAATACCATGAATATATTACAATAAGGCCTTTCATAGTCTTCACTATGTTTATATTATTCTTGCAAAAAGTGCTAAATAGTGACCTACTGGTCCCGAAAAGTGACACACTGGTACCAAATAGTTACTCAGTGGTACCGAAAAGTGACACACTGGTTCTGAATAGTGACACACTGGTTCTGAATAGTGACACACTGGTACCAAATAGTTACTCAGTGGTACCGAAAAGTGACACATTGGTACCATATAGTTACTCAGTGGTACCGAAAAGTGACACACTGGTACCATATAGTTACTCAGTGGTACCGAAAAGTGACACACTGGTACCAAATAGTTAGTGGTACCAAAAAGTGACACACTGGTTCTGAATAGTGACACACTGGTTCTGAATAGTGACACACTGGTACCGAATAGTGACACACTGGTACAGAATAGTGACACACTGGTACCGAATAGTGACACACTGGTACCGAATAGTGACTCACTGGTACCGAATAGTGATACACTGGTTCTGAATAGTGACACATTGGTACTGAATAGTGACTCACTGGTACTGAATAGTGACTCACTGGTACCGAATAGTGATACTCTGGTTCTGAATAGTGACACACTGGTACTGAATAGTGACACACTGGTACTGAATAGTGACTCACTGGTACCGAATAGTGACACACTGGTACTGAATAGTGACTCAATGGTACCGAATAGTGATACACTGGTACTGAATAGTGACACACTGGTACTGAATAGTGACTCACTGGTACCGAATAGTGACACACTGGTACTGAATAGTGACACACTGGTACTGAATAGTGACTCACTGGTACCGAATAGTGATACACTGGTTCTGAATAGTGACACACTGGTACTGAATAGTGACTCACTGGTACCGAATAGTGATACACTGGTTCTGAATAGTGACACACTGGTACTGAATAGTGACTCACTGGTACCGAATAGTGATACACTGGTACTGAATAGTGATACACTGGTACTGAATAGTGATACACTGGTACTGAATAGTGAGACACTGGTACCAAATAGTTACTCAGTGGTACCGAATAGTGACTCACTGGTACTGAAAAGTGACACACTGGTTCTGAATAGTGACACACTGGTACTGAATAGTGACACACTGGTACCGAATAGTGACCCACTGGTACCGAATAGTAACCCACTGGTACTGAATAGTGACCCACTGGTACCGAATAGTGACCCACTGGTACCGAATAGTGACCCACTGGTACCGAATAGTGACCCACTGGTACCGAATAGTGACCCACTGGTACCGAATAGTGACCCACTGGTACTGAATAGTGACCCACTGGTACTGAATAGTGACCCACTGGTACTGGATAGTGACCCACTGGTACCGGATAGTGACCCACTGGTACTGAATAGTGACCCACTGGTACTGAATAGTGACCCACTGGTACTGAATAGTGACCCACTGGTACCGGATAGTGACCCACTGGTACTGAATAGTGACCCACTGGTACCAAATAGTGACTGGAGAGTTGCAAATCTGGAACATTAGTAGTTAATCGAGAGATCTAATCAGTGACACCTGACAGATTTTAAAGACAGAGACCTAGATGCTGGACATTCTCCTTGAAAAAACTATGTGGAAACAGTGAAACGATCATTGGAGTTAATGGAGGAACATTGACTGATCACAAGGAAGGGCAAAATTGTGGTACAGCATTAGCCTAAAAGATATAGTGTGGAGAAAGCAGTCCTGAGTATACAGACTGACACACAGTAATGTGTAGCTGCCTGAATACTTGTATCCTAAGTGATTTGTTATCTTGTATATTTTAATAAAAAGTTTGTAACCAGCACTGGAGACTACAGTGTATCCTGCATTACCCTGGGTTTCTCTTGTAAAGCACAATTCTTAGAGCTATTAAAGCTCTGCCACATGTGAGTAGGATTGCTCAGCCGTATTGCTGTATATCATCGAATTTTACAGTTTCACGCTATGGTTTTCCTTTTCTCTTTTTGAGGAACCAACCTGAAGTTTCTGTCAAAATTGCTGTTATCCATCCACTCTAAATTACAAAGGACTTGCATTCACCTGAAAATTGTGGTGTTTTGATGTGGTTTGTATATATTGTGTTAAGGTTCTATTCCGTTTTTTGTTTTGCATTGAATAGTAACCCACTGGTACCAAATAGTGACCAACTGGTACCAAATAGTGACCCATTGGTACCGAATAGTGACCAACTGGTACCGAATAGTGACTCACTGGTACTGAATATGACATCTATAGACAAAACGTTTATAACTGCAGGTAGGGAAAGGGTTTATAAAGGGGAAGGGGAGGTGTGCATAGACTTCTGGGTGGTTTAAACTAAACCTAGAAGGAATATGACTTTATATCCACTGGTACTGGTAAGGCCAACCCTTCAGGTTATTTACTATAAGCTTGTTCCTCAAACCTTTCTTCTAATGTTGCTCATGTGCCATAATACAAGTTCCCAAGAGGGCACTCTGCCATACCCCTTGGTTTTGTTTGCAGTTGTACTTACAGTTGTACTCTTTTGTTCTTGTCTTATTTTATTTATGGTACCCCCTGTATAGAGCTGTGGAATCATAAATACGGATAATCATAACAATTAGGAACCCTTGCTATATATATCAACAATACAGATTATGGATTTATATAAAAAAAATACATTCTTTAATAATCATCTGCACTTGAGAGAATTGTTTTTAGATTTTGTTAGTTTGGACACAAACTCAAAATGGTTTGTCACCAAAGCTCTGGTGTGACATCTACTAAGTTAAAGCAGCTGTGAGAACTTGTGGATGGAGTCGAATTGTGAAGCAATAAATTATTGATAATTTAGGGAAATTAAAATATAATATAAATTATGCTTTGTATGTGTAAGAAGGTAAAAACCTAAATATTCATTTTCTCATTATAAAGAATGTAGGTGTAAGTTTATCTGCTTCTTGAACAGCATGGAATTTTAGTTTATTAATTAGTAAAATATAATATATCTGTTAAACAATTACTTTCCAGTATATGATAGAAATAATGGTCCCAGTATCTGACCTAATTTAAAGGGAAGGTGAAGCTAATTTACTTCCTATGATTCCTACAAAGTGATCTTTCATGCAAGATCAAAGCACCTAATTTTGAGAATAATATGTTAAGTGTGTTGCGTAACTTTTAATTAAAGCTATATATTATTATAGACATTCATTATTACTTTATGATCAGTACATTTAGGAGGTCATTTTTAATCTAAAATAACTAGGACTTTGTTTTCACTTATATTGAATGCCATCTTTATCATCACTGAGACAAAAAAATTAGTGATTAATTTCATATTTTTTTCTTGAGTATGTGAAGAAAAATGCGTAAGGTTTAGAAATTCTTCAGTTCACATCTGGCAAAATCATTGTTTGTTTGTTTTTTGTTTTTTTTAAATGGAACCACCTAGTAATCATTTAAAAAAATAAAACCGGTTATACCCAACCTGAACTAGCCTAAGACTTGTGATTAAATATTCTCTTCTCCAGAACCAGCCAATGCAATGGAAGAAATATTTTCCTTTTTTCTGCATTAAATTGGAATGTAAAGCCATCTCGCCGACCGCCCTGCATGACACTGTACAGACCTTATATATATCATAAACATTAAGGATTTTTCCCTCTAAGCAGTCATGGATTGCTTTACCATTCTCAAAATATTGTTCTTAAAAGGTTTTCTTCTCTGTACACAAATGCATTATGAATACTTGTCTTCATTCATTAAATATATGCTGCAAACTCTCTGCTCATATCATGTGATATTTGGATGTATTTGTTTATTAAGTTGTTTTTAGTATTTACCTTATTAAATGTCTTGGTATAGGTGTCTGGAATCCAGAAATTTATTCTTATAACTTGTCTTTGCATGAAGGTAAATGGGTGTCATCTCTTTGTCTATTGTAATACAACAAGCGTTGGCATTTAGGATTAATTGAAACTCCAGAATTTTGTTTAATGTATGTGGTTTATGGAAGACGTTATTTGCAAATCATTTACTGACTCTTTATATACTGTAATCCAATCAATGTCTATAGGTCTGGGACAGCAAAATGTGATTAATACACATCATCTCCAGTGCAGTATTTACTATTTTTCACTGTACAAACTTTACTGAACAGGATCCTACGACATCTCAGCTAAACAACCAGAAATGCTGTAAAAATCACCAGGACTGCTCAGATACTTTCATTGCTCACATTGAATCTATAAATTGGGCAATTAAACAAGCAGATTAATAGCCTCTAAACTACTCAAAAAAACAGGCAGCTCAACACATTATTGTAACGAGTGATCCACAACAGGGGTGACCTTTGACCCTTCTGAGATCACTTGTTATGGAAGTTTGTATATACTCTCTAATCTTCTAGGTCTTGAGCACTGTATGAAAGTCAAGCCTTAAAGAATGGGGATAGTGTGCAGGTATGGGCTTTTTCTCTTGTTTGTAAAACTGGAAATGTGCACAGGATTTATTTCACTTTAGCTTTGCAGTACATAACAGTGACACTTGTGTGTCACTGGAACGACTGGGTCAGCCCACCCCTTGTTAGAGATGTTTCATATAGGTTGTAAATATGGCCAAAGTCTGCATAGCATCTTTTTATATGAATCACATATACTGTATGTATTAGAGTGGAAATCACATATGGGGTTTTACCTTGATCTGGCCTTTGCTAAAATCCCATTTTCATGAAAGATTGGGGATAATTTAAAGAATCTGGTTGATATAGAGCAAGTAGGCTTCCTAAGAATATCTTGCAGATAATACATGTTCAGTAGACTCCATCTGATTTGGAATAAACAATATTTGGTCTTGTTAGTCTCCAACACATGTACTCTCTTTTTAACAGCTGGTAGTTTGGATCCTTGTTTTGACCAGGGCAGAGTATGGGCTGTGATATAGTGAAGGATTATTATTATAATTATACTTTATTTATGAAGCGCCAACATATTCCGCAGCGCTGTCCATGGGTACAATTCATTTAAATAAAACAATGATATAAAACTTGTAAGAGACAGGACAAAATTTACAAATACATAAGGAATCGAGGGCCCTATTCCCGTGGGAATTTACATTCTAGAAGGGGAGGAGGTTGAGAAACAGGAGGTGGGACTGCAAGATTGAGAAAGATGTTAATGCAGAGTTAGATGAGGGAAGTCAAATTAATTTATTACTGAGTTAAGTGGTAGGCTTCCCTGAACAAGAAAGTCTTCAGGGAGCATTTAAAGGAAGAAAGATTAGGGCAAAGCCTGACAGCACAAGGGAGAGAGTTCCAGAGGGTAGGTGCTGCATGACAGAAGTCCTGCAGTCTAGCATGGGAAGAGGAGATAGTCAAAGATGCAAGGAGCAGGTCATTGTTGGATCTTAGTGGGCGGGCTGGAGTATACTTGTTTATTAGAGCGGATAGGTAGTGGGAAGCAGCAATGGTGAGAGCTTTGTATGTAAGGGTGAGAATTTTGAATTTAATTCTGCTGTGAATGGGGAGCAAATGATGGGACTCGCAGGTGCAGCAGATGCAGAGCAACGGAAAAGGTGAATTAGCCTGGAAGAGGCATTTAGGATGGATAGAAGGGGGGAGAGGCGGGAAAGAGGAAGGCCAGTAAGTAGGTTATTGCAATAGTCAAGTCAGGAAATAACAAGGGAGTGGATTATTGCTTTGTGGTGTTAACGCTCAGAAAAGGGCAAATCTTGGAAATATTGCGTAGGTGGTTGGGGCAGGATGTAGAAAGCGATTGGATGTGGCGGACAAAGGATAGATTTGAGTCAAGTGTAACTCCGAGGCAGTGGACTTAGGGCGATGGGGAAATGGTGATGCCGTCGACAGGGATACAGAAGTCAAAAGTGGGCGTAGAGCTTGAGGGAGGGATTAGAAGGAGCTCAGTCTTGGACATGTTAATCTTTAGGTGGTGAGAGGCCATCCAGGAAGAGATACCAGATACGCAGTCGCTGACATGAGAAAGGACAGAGGGAAAGAGAGCAGGGGTAGAGAGGTAGATCTGGGTGTTATCAGCATAGAGGTGATATTTGAAGCCATAACTGTTAATAAGTTTACCCAGTAAATAGAAGTATAAATGGAGATGAGTAGAGGACCCAGAACAGATCCTTGAGGTACTCCAACAGCATTGGAGAGGAGGAGTCGCCGGCAAATGAAACAGAGAAAAACCTGTGAGAAAGATAGGAGTGAATTCAAGAAAGAGCAGTGTCGCAGAGGCCAAAAGAGCTAAGGGTCTGTAGGAGGAGGGGGTGGTCAACTGTGTCGAAGGCAGCTGAGAGGTCGAGTAAGATGAGTATAGAGTAGTGGCCAATACTTTTAGCAGAGAGAAGATCGTTATTAACCTTGGTAAGGGCAATCTCAGTTGAGTGTTTGGGGCGGAATGCAGATTGCAGGGGGTCAAGCAAGGAGTTGGTGGACAGGAAGTGGGTTAGGCGATTGTAAACTAGTTTCTGTCCTAAGTTATGGAGAGTCCACGAAGTCATCTAATTACTAGTTGGAATATCACTCCTGACCAGCAAGAGGAGGCAAAGAGCACCACAGCAAAGCTGTTAAAGGAACAGTCAAGTCCAAAAAAAACTTTCATTTTTCAAATAGGGCATGTAATTTTAAACAACTTTCCAATTTACTTTTATCAACAATTTTGCTTTGTTCTCTTGGTATTCTAGATGAAAGCAAACCTAGGAAGGCACATATGATAATTTCTAAGCCCTTGAAGGTCGCCTCTATTTTATTTACTTTTCACAGCAGGGGAGAGCAAGCTCATGTAGGCCATATAGATAGCATTGTGATCACGCCCGTGGCCAGTGGCAGACACTGCACTAATTGGCTAAAATGCAAGTCAATAGATAATAACTAAAAGTCATGTGATTAGGGGCGGTCAGAAGATGCTTAGATACAAGTTAGTCACAGAAGTAAAAAGTGTATTAATATAACAGTGTTGGTTTTGCAAAACTGGGGAATGGGTAATAAAGGGATTATCTATCTTTTTAAACAACAAAAATTCTGGTGTTGACTGTCCCTTTAAGTGTCACTCCCCTTCCCATAATCCCCAGTCATTCTATTTGCCTCTGTCAATGGAGGAGGTGAAGTTTTAGTGTCTGAAGAATTGAATTCTTTTTGGGTACATTTCCCTGCAAGCAAGGATCTGAGTTTAGCCAAGTCCACGTTAATCTCTTCAATAGAGTAGTGGTGGCTTTTAAGCAGTTAGAAAGTTGTAAGGTTTTGCTTACTTTGTTTCCTATTGCTGCCCTAGTTATAGAAAGCCAGAGTTGGTTACTCTGTTCTTTCTTTTTCTACAGGTCTCTGTAAGGAGTATGTGTCCTTTCACACCTTGTGAGCAGTCTTCCTGTCGGACAGCTAGACTGTGGGTAAATGCTTTTTGTCTTCTAGGTAAAGGGGACTTGCACTTAAAGGGACAGTCAAGTATAAATTAAACTTTTCATTTTAATTGACTTTCCAATTTACTTTTATCATAAAATTTGCTTTTTTCTCTTGGTATTCTTAGTTTAAACTAAACATAGGTAGGATCATATGCTAATTTCTAAGCCTTTGAGGGCTGCCTCTTATCACATTCTTTTTAAATCTCTTTTCAACACAAAGAGACAAAAAGTACACGTGGGCCATATAGATAACACTGTGTGACCCTATGGATAAAAAGTTGGAGGGTCTTCTAAAAAAGCTATTTGTTCACCAAGATTTCCTTTTACAACCAACAGCCTGCATTGTGCCAGTCACAACTGCGGCTGCCTTTTGGTTTGACGCCTTAGAAGAGTCTCTTAAGACTGAGACTTCTTTAGAGGAAATAATCGATAGAATTAAGGCCCTTAAGCTGGCTAATTCTTTTGTTACAGATGCCGCCTTTGAGATAGCCAAATTGGCGGCTAAAAATGCAGGATATGCCATTCTAGCGCGCAGAGCCTTATGGTTAAAATATTGGTCTGCAGATGTGTCCTCTAAATCCAAACTTTTGGCTATTCCTTTCAAGGGAAAGACTCTATTCGGGCCTGACTTGAAAGAGATCATTTCTGACATTACGAGAGATAAGGCTCATCTCCTACCTCAGGATAAGATGTCTAAGCAGAGGGGTAGACAGAGTAATTTTCGTTCCTTTCGAAATTTTAAGGGTGTCCCCTCTTCCGCTTCCACTAAGCAGGAAGGGAACTTTGCACAAGCCAAGTCCGTCTGGAGACCCAACCAGACTTGGAACAAGATTTCTTCTTTCACGATTGTCTGTAGACCAGATAAAAAGAGAGGCGTTCTTACGTTGTGTAAAAGACCTCTCTACTATGGGTGTAATTTGTCCGGTTCCAAAACAGGAACAGGGACAAGGATTTTGCTCAAACCTTTTCATGGTTCCCAAAAAAGAGGGAACGTTCCGACCCATTTTAGATCTCAAGAATCTAAACAAGTTTCTCTGAGTTCCATCCTTCAAGATGGAGACTATTCGGACAATTCTTCCATTGATCCAGGAGGGTCAATATATGACTATCGTGGACTTAAAGGATGCATATCTTCATATTCCTATCCACAAAGATCATCACCAGTTCCTAAGGTTTGCCTTCCTGGACAAACATTTTCAGTTTGTGGCTCTACCTTTCGGGCTGGCCACGGCACCCAGGATCTTCATGAAGGTTCTAGGGTCTCTGCTAACAGTTCTAAGACCGCGGGGCATTGCAGTTGCGCCTTATCTGGACGACATTCTGATCCAGGCGTCATCTTATCAACTGACAAAGTCTCATACCGACATAGTTCTGTCCTTTCTAAGGACTCACGGGTGGAAGGTGAATCTAAAAAAAGAGTTCACTAATTCCACAAAGGTTCCTTTCCTGGGAACTCTAATAGATTCTATATCCATAAAAATCTTCTTGACGGAAGTCAGAAAGTTGAATGAATACATGCCGAGCCCTTCAGTCCAACCCTCGGCCATCAGTGGCTCAGTGCATGGAGGTAATTGGATTGATGGTGGCGGCAATGGACATCATTCCGTTTGCTCGTTTTCGCCTCAGACCTCTACAGCTGAGCATGCTCAGACAGTGGAATGGAGATTATGCAAATTTGTCTCCTCAGATAGATCTGGATCAGGAGACAAGAGACTCTCTTCTTTGGTGGTTGTCGCAGGATCATCTGTCCCAAGGGACATGCTTCTGCAGACCTTCATGGGTGATAGTGACAACCAACGCCAGTCTACTAGGATGGGGAGCAGTCTGGAATTCCCTGAAGGCTCAGGGTGTGTGGACTCAGTCGGAGTCTCTACTTCCTATCAACATTCTGGAATTGAGAGCAATATTCAATGCGGCTTGGCCTCAGTTGGCTTCGGGCGAAATTAATCCGTTTTCAGTCAGACAACATCACAACAGTGACTTGCATCAATCATCAGGGAGGAACAAGGAGTTCCTTAGCGATGACAGAGGGGTCCAAGATAATTCGGTGGGCAGAGGCTCACTCTTGTTATCTGTCAGCAATCTAGATCCCAGGAGGCAGATTTTTTGAGCAGACAGACGTTTCATCCAGGGGAATGGGAACTCCATCCGGAGGTCTTTGCCAGTCTGATCCTCAGGTGGGGCAGACCGGATTTGGATCTGATGGCGTCTCGTCAGAATGCCAAAGTATGGATCCAGGTCCAGGGATCCTCAGGCCGAACTGATAGATGCCTTGGCAGTGCCTTGGTCGTTCAACCTAGCTTATGTGTTCCCACCGTTTGCTCTTCTGTCCCGGGTGATTGCACGGATCAAACAGGAGAGGGCTTAGGTGATTCTAATCGCTCCTGCGTGGCCTCGCAGGACTTGGTATGCAGATCTGGTGGACATGTCCTCTCTGCCGCCGTGGAAGCTTCCATTGAGGCAGGACCTTCTCATTCAGGGACCCTTCCATCATCCAAATCTAATTTCTCTGCAGCTGACTGCTTGGAGATTGAACACTTGATTTTATCTAAGCGGGGGTTCTCTGATGGGGTCATTAATACCTTGATTCAGGCACGCAAGCCTGTTACTAGAAAAATTTACCATAAGATATGGCGTAAATATCTTTATTGGTGCGAATCCAAGGGCTACTCATGGAGTAGGGTTAGGATTCCCAGGATTTTATCTTTTCTCCAGGAAGGATTGGAGTAAGGGTTGTCAGTAAGTTCCTTAAAGGGACAGATTTCTGCTTTGTCTATTTTGCTACACAAGCGTCTGGCAGATGTTCCAGATATTCAATCTTTTTGTCAGGCCCTGACTAGAATCCGGCCTGTGTTTAGACCAATTGCTCCTCCTTGGAGTTTGAATTTAGTTCTTAATGTTCTTCAAGTGGTTCCGTTTGAACCTATGCATTCCATAGATATTAAGTTGTTATCTTGGAAAGTTTTATTTTTAGTTGCTATTTCTTCTGCTTGCAGAGTTTCTGAACTTTCAGCAGTACATTGTGATTCTCCTTATCTTATTTTCCATTCTGATAAGGTGGTGTTACGTACCAAACCTCGTTTTCTTCCTAAGGTTGTTTCTAATAAAAATATTAATCAAGAAATTGTTGTTCCTTCCTTGTGTCCGAACCCTTCTTCTAAGAAGGAGCGTCTGTTACATAATTTGGACGTAGTCCGTGCCTTGAAGTTCTACTTGCAGGCGACTAAGGATTTTCGTCAAACATCTTCATTATTTGTTGTTTTTGCTGGGAGACGTAGGGGTCAGAAAGCTATGGCTACCTCGCTTTCTTTTTGGCTGAAGAGTATCATCCGTGTTGCATATGAGACTGCTGGACAGCAGCCTCCAGAACGTATTACGGCTCATTCTACTAGGGCTGTGGCTTCCTCATGGGCATTTAAAAATTATGCGTCTGTTGAACAGATTTGCAAGGCTGCAACTTGGTCGTCTCTTCACACTTTTTCCAAATTTTCCAAATTTGATACTTTTGCTTCGTCTGAGGCTGTTTTTGGGAGAAAGGTTCTTCAAGTAGTGGTGCCTTCCTTTTAGGTTCCTGTCTTGTCCCTCCCTTTCATCCGTGTCCTATAGCTTTGGTATTGTATCCCATAAGTAAGGATGAAATCTGTGGACTCGTCATATCTTGTAAAAAAAAAGGAAATTTATGCTTACCTGATAAATTTATTTCTTTTACGATATGGTGAGTCCACGGCCCACCCTGTTGTTTTTTTCTAGAGAGAGGTTTTTATTTTTGTTAAACTTCAGCTGGAGGCTTATTTGAAAAAGATGTATGTTCATCAGGGTCTTCAATGGCAACCTGCAGTTTGTATTGCTACTGTAACAAGTGCATCTTATTGGTGCAATGCCTTGTCTGAATCTATTTTAGAAGAGACTCCGTTGGAGGAAATCCAAAATAGGATTAATGCTCTTAAGCTAGCCAATTCCTTTATTTCGGATGCTAACATGCAAGTTATTAGATTAGGGGCCAAGATGTCTGGCTTCTCTGTCTTGGCCCGCAGGGCTTTGTGGCTAAAATCTTAGTCAGCCAAGTCTAAGCTTCTGGCGCTTCCTTACAAGGGTAAAACCTTGTTTGGATCTGGCCTGGCAGAAATTATTTCTGATATTTCAGGTGGAAAAGGATCTTTTCTACCGCAAGACAAGAAGAACAGACTTAAAGGACGTCAAAGTAATTTTCGTTCCTTTCGTAACTTCAAAGGTCAAAAGTCTTCCTCTTCCGCTTCCAAGCCGGAGCAATCCAAGTCTTCTTGGAGACCCAGTCAGTCTTGGAACAAGGGGAAACAATCTAAGAAACCCACAGCTGACTAAGTCAGCATGAAGGGTCGGCCCTTGGTCAGGGATCAGATCAAGTGTGGGGGCAGACTTTCACTGTTTTGTCAGGCGTGGTTATGAAATGCCCCAGATTCTTGGGCTATGGGCATAGTTTCTCAGGGTTACAAGATAGAATTCAGTTTCCTCCCTCCCAGGGGCAGATTTTACCTTTCAAGATTATCTGCAGATCAGGTATAAAGAGAGGCATTCTTGAACTGCGTTCAGGATCTTTCCTCTCTGTGAGTGATTTGTTCAGTTCTAGTAAAGGAACAGGGTCTAGGATTCTATTCACATTTCTTTGTGGTTCCCAAAATAAGAGGGAACTTTTTGACTTTTTTAGACCTAAAGTGTCTCAAGTTTCTCAGGCTACCATCCTTCAAAATGCAGACCATTTGGTCCATTCTTCCTTTGGTCCAAGAGGATCAGTTTATGATGACCATAGACCTGAAGGACGCTCTTCATGTTCCCATTCACAGGGATCATCACAAATTTCTAAGGTTCGCTTTTCTAGACAAACACTTTCAGTTTGTGGCTCTTCCTTTTGGCCTTGCCACAGCTCCCAGAATTTTTTTGAAGGTTCTGAGGGCTCTCTTGGCAGTTATCAGGTCTCGGGGAATTGCAGTAGCACCATACTTGGACAATATATTGGTTTAGGCATCATCTTTTCAACAAGCAAACTCTAATACAGAGATCTTGTTGTCTTTTCTACGTTCCCACGGATGGAATGTGAATCTGGGAAAGAGTTCCCTTGTTCCAGCTTCAAGGGTGGTGTTCTTAGGGACTATAACAAATTTCTGACAGAGGTCAGAAAGTCCAAAATTCTCTCCTCTTGCCTCTCTCTTCAGTCTACTGTTCGGCCATCAGTAGTTCAGTGTATGGAGGTAATTGGTCTGATGGTTGCTTCCATGGAAATCATTCCCTTTGCTTGATTCAATTTGAGAGCTCTGCAGTTATGCATGCTCAGACAATGGAATGGAGACCATTTGGATCTGTCTCAAAGAATAAATCTAGATCTGTCGACAGGAGACTCTCTCCCATGGTGGTTCTCTCAGGAGCCACTGTCTCAGGGCACATGCTTCCGGAGACCTTCCTGGGTGATCGTGACCACGGATGCCAGGCTGCTAGGCTGGGGAGCAGTCTGGGACTTGTTAAAAGCGCAGGGACTATGGACTCGGGAGGAGTCTGCTCTCCTTATAAACATCTTGGAGTTGAGAGCGATTTACAATGCTCTAATGGCTTGGCCTCAGTTGTCCTTAGCCCGGTTTATCAGATTACAGTTGGACAATGTCACCCCAGTGGCTTACATCAACCACTTACATCAACCACCTTCGGTCGAATGACTGGGGATTATGGGAAGGGGAGTGACACTTAACAGCTTTGCTGTGGTGTTATTTTCCTCCTCTTGCTGGCCAGGAGTGATATTCCCACTAGTAATTGAATGACGTTGTGGACTCTCCGTATCCGGAAAGAAAGAAAGTTATCAGGTGAGCATAAATTTAGTTTTTTCAAGGAGTTTTGATGTTAGTGGAAGCAGTGATATGATCTCATCACTGATGTCATTACTGATGATGTTGATATCAACATCGTCACTAATGACATCATCACTAATATAATCAAATTTAAAATGTGAAAAAGTTTTCTGGATTTGGTTGACACGATTCAAAATATGACACCACTGTTTAAAGAGTTGCACAGAAGCTTTATGTTGTGTTTTAACTCCCTATTAATGGTGTAAAGACCACATTTTCCATTTGCATGTCTCTCAGTTGCCCCTTTTTGGAAACAATTCCTTTTTATCAGTAACCCCCCCCCCTTAATGTCCTTGCTTATGAAGGGCTAACATCTAATAAAAGGGTACCCCACTTCCATAGCTTTTTTCTTTCTCTGTGTATATGTTGTTATTCTGTTAATCCATGAGTATCAGTTATACCTGGTGTGTCATTGTGCTGTGTGTTTACAGAAAACAGAACACATGCTAAAGGTACATATAACACTAAACTTCACCATTAAGGGGAATGTAGTTTAGTGCATTAGTATATATAGCAAATAACTAATGTCTCTTGGCCACTTGTAATTTTAGGGTGAGTGCCTCTATCTGCCCCATTTCCTTGTACTTGCCATACATTACAGTGTTTGGATTAGGATACTGGGAGCTGGATTCTTTAAGTTCCCAACTTGGGCATTTTCCACTGGTTTTGAGTCACCGAATGCCAACAGGAGCTCTAGATCACTGGGTAAACATAAGCTGCATATTTAATGTGAGTTTCATACAGAGATGCAATTCCATAATTACGGAACGAAGCACTAGCTGTTAAAAAGCAGAACACATGTAAGATTCTACAATTTGCTTGCAGCATTCATCCCAGGGGTACCAGGTCTCTCTAAATCTATCAATAGCTGTGCCAAGGATTTTATCTGAGCAGTTGTAAAGATAAGCAATATGTCTGCTTCCGGCATGCAGCACGCATTCATATCTCACATAGAAATAGTCACATAGAGTTAGCAAGCAGGCCACCATTTACTTAAAGTGACATAAAACCCAAATTACAGTATTGTATTTTTACTCTATTGCTGGCTGAGAACTATGTAAGGTTATTCACCCAGATAAAGTCCGCTGTGAAGTGGCAAAGCACACGGCAGCCAATCAGCAGCGGCAGCCAATCAGTGGTGGCATATGTATGTAGCCACATCTTGCTGATCATGTTCAGCTCAGGATCAGGAGTGTATTGCTACTCTGGAGGTGATTTTCTGTGTTTAACCCTTTGTGAGTTAGACATATAGTTCTAGGTAACAAACAATTATAAAATGTTCTACAGCATTAAAGTATTTCATTTTTACAGAGTTTTGTGTCCCTTTAAAGATACAAACTTTTCTATTCTGTTAGATTACAATAGAAATCTGAGAACTGGATCCTGTGTGACCCACCCAGGCAGTCCCACTGCTCAGTTGTCTCTCACATTAAACACAAAATGTATGCGCCAACTAGGGGTTAAAGGGACAGTCTAGTCAAAATGTAACTTTCATGATTTGAATTGAGCAGCAGATTTAAGCAACTTTCTAATTTACTTCTATTATCATTTTGTCATCGTTCTCTAGGTATCTTTATTTGAATGTAAGCTTAGGAGCCGACCCATTTTTGGTTCAGCACCTGAATAGCGCTTGCTGATTGGTGGCTACATTTAGACACCAATCAGAAAGTGTTTCCCAGGTGCTGAACCAAAAACGGCCCAGCTCCTAAGCTTTACATTCCTGCTTTTTCAATTAAAGATACCAAGAGAACAAAGAAAAAATGATAATAAGAGTAAATTAGAAAGTTGCTTAAAACTGCTGCTCTATCTGAATCATGAAAGTTACATTTTGACTAGACTGTCCCTTTAATGTTTAATCACATTAGTGGCCATATTTGTTCTCATTTGTTTGCTGATCATTTGAACTTTCATTAACTGAAATGTTAATTTTAATATTTTAAATATTTTCTAGATAAAGGGACAGTAAACTTCAAAATACATTTTCTTGATTCGAAGCTTGCAATTTTAAACAAATTTCCAAAGTATGTCTATTGTCTAATTTTCTTTGTTCTCTTGGTATATTTTGGTGAAAAGCATATCTAGATAGGCTCATGAGCAGCAAGGCACTACTAGGAGCTAGCTGCTGATTGGTGGCTTTATATACCTATAAATATGTCTCTTGTCACTGGCTCACTAGATGTGTTCAGCTAGCTCCCAGTGCATTGCTGCTCCTTAAGCAACAGATACCAAAGTAAATTTGATAATAGTAAACTGGAAAGTTTTTTTACATTGTATGTTCTGTCTGAATAATGAAAGAAAAAATGTGTTTTATGTCCCTTTAAGAAAAAACATTCAACTTACACCTGGCGCTATGGGAAACCACATTTGGTTACATTTTGTTAATTAAAAGGTTTTGTTTCTTTAATAGAATGTAAGATTTGATATCGAAAAAATAACTGATTCTAAAAAGTATTAAATGGTGAAAACAAATAGGAAGTGAAACATTTGTTCTATCATTTAATAGATATTTGCCCATCACTACTGTCACCTGCACATGTCCTCCAATGACCCTAAACTGACGCCTTGCACGGGTGGCCTCTGCCCATCCCCACAAGCAGAGATTATGGCGTATTAATTATAATCAGCACAATGTCTAATCCCACCATAGATCAGGCTCGTTTTTTCCAGCTTAAAATTGATATTGATTCTTTAAAGATATTTTTTTTCAAAAACTGTTCAGGAGTGTTTAGATTTATCTTAATGTCACTAGTTACTAAGCAAATGCCTTTGTAAGCAGCGAGTTATTGCGAAATGTAACGCTTCAGCCGTAGCCAGATACAAATCAGTTACTATGGTAAAGCTGTCACAAACAGTTTGTCTTTTTGTTACATGGAACTAAACCTCATGCTTGTACAAAACACATTTAACTTCATAGAGAGGTGTGGAAATAATTGTATCAAAAGCCCTGGTCAGCAAAACACATTTACCAATCTGGAGTTACTGAACTATAATTAACACACTAAGAACTAGATTACAAGTGGAGCTCTATTTTAACATGCACCCGTGAAGAGGCAAATTTGCCCGTTTATGGGCGCACATTCAATAACCAGATATTACAAGTGGCGGGTTAAAGCTCCCGCAAGCTCGCTTAGCGCAATTAACCAGAGGTCAGACTGGTTAAATAAAAAAATGTCCTCCAATTGCCCCCAAAATAAAGTGTACAGTTCCTATTATAAAATAAAAAAAATATGAGCATCTTTTTTTCAATAACTGCACTAAGCAATTATAAGGGGTTAAAGTGAGTTGGTGTGGAGTGAATAAAAAGTGCCTTTATATTGAAGTCTATGTAGACTGTATTTTTACTTTAAATATATATGTATATGTTTATATACATACTATATATATGTATGTGTTAATAATATACACAGATAAACACTTTAATATATATGTATATGTTTATATACATACTATATATATGTATGTGTTAATAATATACACAGATAAACACTTTAATATATATTTATATGTTTATATACATACTATATATATGTATGTGTTAATAATATACACATATAAACACTTTAATATATATGTATATGTTTATATACATACTATATATATGTATGTGTTAATATTATACACATATAAACACTTTAATATATATGTATATGTTTATATACATACTATATATATTTATGTGTTAATAATATACACATATAAACACTTTAATATATATGTATATGTTTATATACATACTATATATATTTATGTGTTAATAATATACACATATAAACACTTTAATATATATGTATATGTTTATATACATACTATATATATGTATGTGTTAATAATATACACATATAAACACTTTAATATATATGTATATGTTTATATACATACTATATATATGTATGTGTTAATAATATACACATATAAACACTTTAATATATATGTATATGTTTATATACATACTATATGTATTTATGTGTTAATAATATACACATATAAACACTTTAATATATATGTATATGTTTATATACATACTATATGTATTTATGTGTTAATAATATACACATATAAACACTTTAATATACATGTATATGTTTATATACATACTATATATATTTATGTGTTAATAATATACACATATAAACACTTTAATATACATGTATATGTTTATATACATACTATATATATTTATGTGTTAATAATATACACATATAAACACTTTAATATACATGTATATGTTTATATACATACTATATATATTTATGTGTTAATAATATACACATATAAACACTTTAATATATATGTATATGTTTATATACATACTATATATATTTATGTGTTAATAATATACACATATAAACACTTTAATATATATGTATATGTTTATATACATACTATATATATTTATGTGTTAATAATATACACATATAAACACTTTAATATATATGTATATGTTTATATACATACTATATATATTTATGTGTTAATAATATACACATATAAACACTTTAATATATATGTATATGTTTATATACATACTATATGTATTTATGTGTTAATAATATACACATATAAACACTTTAATATATATGTATATGTTTATATACATACTATATGTATTTATGTGTTAATAATATACACATATAAACACTTTAATATATATGTATATGTTTATATACATACTATATGTATTTATGTGTTAATAATATACACATATAAACACTTTAATATATATGTATATGTTTATATACATACTATATGTATTTATGTGTTAATAATATACACATATAAACACTTTAATATATATGTATATGTTTATATACATACTATATATATTTATGTGTTAATAATATACACATATAAACACTTTAATATATATGTATATGTTTATATACATACTATATATATGTATGTGTTAATAATATACACATATAAACACTTTAATATATATGTATATGTTTATATACATACTATATATATTTATGTGTTAATAATATACACATATAAACACTTTAATATATATGTATATGTTTATATACATACTATATATATTTATGTGTTAATAATATACACATATAAACACTTTAATATATATGTATATATTCATATACATACTATATATATTTATGTGTTAATAATATACACATATAAACACTTTAATATACATGTATATGTTTATATACATACTATATGTATTTATGTGTTAATAATATACACATATAAACACTTTAATATACATGTATATGTTTATATACATACTATATATATGTATGTGTTAATAATATACACATATAAACACTTTAATATATATGTATATGTTTATATACATACTATATATATATTTGTGTTAATAATATACACATATAAACACTTTAATATATATGTATATGTTTATATACATACTATATATATTTATGTGTTAATAATATACACATATAAACACTTTAATATATATGTATATGTTTATATACATACTATATATATTTATGTGTTAATAATATACACATATAAACACTTTAATATATATGTATATGTTTATATACATACTATATATATTTATGTGTTAATAATATACACATATAAACACTTTAATATATATGTATATGTTTATATACATACTATATATATTTATGTGTTAATAATATACACATATAAACACTTTAATATATATGTATATGTTTATATACATACTATATATATTTATGTGTTAATAATATACACATATAAACACTTTAATATATATGTATATGTTTATATACATACTATATATATTTATGTGTTAATAATATACACATATAAACACTTTAATATATATGTATATGTTTATATACATACTATATATATTTATGTGTTAATAATATACACATATAAACACTTTAATATACATGTATATGTTTATATACATACTATATATATTTATGTGTTAATAATATACACATATAAACACTTTAATATACATGTATATGTTTATATACATACTATATATATATTTATGTGTTAATAATATACACATATAAACACTTTAATATATATGTATATATTCATATACATATATATTTTGAATTTGCTGCCCAACTCTGCACGACTTACCCGCTGCACTAGTTTTTTTGCTGTGTCTCACAGCATAAGAACGAGGCTCCCATTGGAGCCTATGAAAGCGGGGTTGTGATCGCAAAGCTTCTAGGTAAAGCGAACCTAAGAGGTGGAGAAGAGTTAGGGAAGCAGCGGTCATCAGATGATGACCGCTGCTTTATAAATACGGATTGCAGGTTATCTTGTGAGAACCTGCAGTCATAGGGAGGCGAAGACAGATGAAGCCTTTGATAA
The DNA here is from genome assembly GCF_027579735.1 of Bombina bombina. Taxonomy (NCBI): domain Eukaryota; kingdom Metazoa; phylum Chordata; class Amphibia; order Anura; family Bombinatoridae; genus Bombina; species Bombina bombina. Next base: position 295,786,340 of record NC_069506.1, on the reverse strand, counting down.
ATCGACCCCAACTGCTCAGTTCAGAATTACTGTGTAGTAGCAGGAAGCACAGTCTGTTGTCAATGGTTTTGTTTTGTCATTGATAGTAACTTGTGTGGTGTGAACTACATAACACTTTAGTAAGTAGAAAACACTTTCCATACAGTTTGTTTATTGGTGCAGTTGTATAACTAGGCTCCAGGCAAAGAAATGGAGTCCATATTTCGGACTGTGGAGAGTAAAGCCTACTGCTAAGTGACATCAAGCCCAGGCATGATATCATAACTAAATGTGGTATACAAGACTCTTGCTTCACAAGATCAAGATAATATATTTTGAATTAATTAAACTGAAAAGAATTTATTACAATTGTGAATTTTTAATTAATTGTTACTATTGTAAATAGTATTGTATTGTTATCTTCATTAGCGGTTGTGCACTGCTAATCTATATAATATTTTTACCATATAAGGTAGGGGGCGCTGATACTGAGTTTATGGATCCAACCGGGCAATCGTTGGAAAAAATTTGGGAACCAGTGAGATAAAGCATGCAATGAAAAAAAGTTCCAATTTATTTATATTATTAAATTGTGTCTTTTTATATGTAGACTTTCTAACGCACAAGCTCCTATTAACCCTTTAAGGACACAGCTTTCAGTTTGCTCAATTGTTTTATGACGGAAAAATTCCGTCATATGTCCTTAAGAGGCTAAAGGGAAAGTCTACTGGAAAATTATTATTATTTAAATAGATAATCCCTTTATTACCCATTTCCTAGTTTTGCGTAACCAACACAGTTATATTAATATACTTTTTACCTATGTGATCTTGTATCTAAGCTTCTACAGAATGCCACCTTATTTCATTATAGCCAATCAGTGCGGACTCATAAATAACTCCACTTGAGTGAGCACAATGTTTATCTATATAGCACACATGAAATAGCGCTGTCTAGCTGTGAAAACTAATAAAATGCACTGAGATAAGAGGTGGCCTTCAAGGGCTTAGAAATTAGCATATAAGCCTACCTAGGTTTAGCTTTCAACAAATAATACCAAAAGAAAAAAGCAAATTTGATGATAAAAGTAAATTAGAGAGTTGTTTAAAATCACATGCCCTATCTGAATCATGAAAGTTTAACATTGACTTCAATGTCCCTTTAAGCACATGCAATAGTTTATATACATATATAAGCCTATGATTGACTGATGAGTTTTACATGATACAGGGACATTAAACTTTAATAGAGGGGCCTATCTATCAAGCTCCGAATGGAGCTTGACGGCCCGTGTTTCTGGCGAGTCTTCAGACTCGCCAGAAACAGCAGTTATGAAGCAGCGGTCACAAAGACCGCTGCTCCATAACCCTGTCCGACTGCTCTGAGCAGGCGGACACACATCGCCGGAAATCAACCCGATCGAGTACGATCAGGTTGATTGACACCTCCCTGCTGGCGGCCCATTGGTCGTGAGTCTGCAGGGGGCGGCATTGCACCAACTTGTGCTGAGCTGCTGGTGCAATGCTGAATACGGCAAGCGTATTGCTCTCCGCATTTAGCGAGGTCTTGCGGACCTGATCTGCACTGTCGGATCAGGTCCGCAAGACCTTTCATAAATAGAGGCCAAAGAATCTACTGCTGAATTGAAATTGAACGTATTATTTGATTTTGTTAGGCCACACTAATAATTTAGGCTGTCAGACTCCTACATTGTCTACTTTTTACACCAAATTTACTTATAATTGTGCGTTATGTTTTACTTGGCAGGTTTTAAAGGCAATTAGGCAATTTTCCCTTTATGTTTACACTACGCAAGACACAATTGCTTTTGTATAATCTGTAGATATTGGTGGGACTTTTACATATGTATTTAATAAATATATATACGTTATATCCCATACAGCTAAAGTGATCTATAGAAACTGTGAGAAACCAAAAATCACAATCGCAACATGGAGAAATAGCTTTCAACAAACCCGCTATAACATCTTTATTTCATAGTCGCAAGTATAGTATTTTCGTCTTTAGGAAAAGGGTTTTACTCTGAGTTTGTCTTATTTGTTTAACTCCACAATTTTCTTAGGGTTATAGAAATGTGTATTATAGAGTGAGAGTCTTTAAAATCGTAGTCTATACAGTGAGGTTTTTAAATCCTGGTCTGTACAGTGAGGTTATGAAATCAAGGTCTATACAGTGAGGGTCTTTGAATTTGTGGTTTATACAGTGAGGTTTTGAAATCCTGGTCTCTACAGTGAGTCTTTGAAATTGTGGTCTGTACAGTGAGGTTTTGAACTCGTGGTCTATACAGTGAGAGTCTGTAAAATTGCGGCCTATACAGTGAGGTTTTGAAATCTTGGTCTATACAGTGAGTCTGTAAAATCATGGTCTATACAGTGAGGTTTTGAAATCATGGTCTATACAGTGAGAGTCTGTGAAATCGTGGTCTATACAGTGAGAGTCTGTGAAATCGTGGTCTATACAGTGAGAGTCTGTGAAATCGTGGTCTATACAGTGAGGTTTTGAAATTGTGGTCTATACAGTGAGGTTTTGAAATTGTGGTCTTTACAGTGAGGTTTTGAAATTGTGGTCTATACAGTGAGATTTTGAAGATGTGGTCTATACAGTGAGAGTCTGTGAAATTGTAGTCTATACAGTGAGAGTCTGTAAAATTGTGGTCTACACAGTGAGAGTCTGTGAAATTGTGGTCTACACAGTGAGAGTCTGTGAAATTGTGGTCTATACAGTGAGGTTTTGAAATTGTGGTCTATACAGTGAGAGTTTGTGAAATTGTGGTCCATACAGTGAGAGTGTTCGAAATCGTGGTCTATAGAGTGAAGGTTTGAAATCGTGGTCTATACAGTGAGGTTTTGAAATCATGGTCTATACAATGAATTCTATAACTTTTTGGACTATGTTTAAAACCGTGTCACTTAGCTGTTACAAGGTTTACTGTGTGAGAACTATGGAAATCCGTTGATGAGAATAGCAGCAGCCACTTTCTACTACGATAAAATGATTTCCTGTAGTTTCATCTTTTTCTTTTTTAGATGAAAACTTCCCCAAAATGGAAAAAGTTATTTTTTCTAACAATGATGGGAAAAAAATAATACTATTATAATATAAAAAGTTAATAAATATAATCATGGAGCAAACATGATCAGTATACCCATCATGCCTACATACAAAAGGTATTCAGATTGTTTAACACTTCTCACATTGGATTCGGAACGCACAAATTTCATTTTACACATACAAATGATGTTTTACATTAGATGCTGTAGAAAGAGATTCGGATATACTTTCACACTAATTTAACTGCTCTTTGTGCCCTAGCTTTAGTGAACCGTACGTTTCGGTCAATGCTTGATAGGGGTAAAACGATACTTTGGGATAGATTTACTATGCTGTGAATGCAGCTGTTTCCGCGTGAGCCTTCAGGTTCGCCGGAAACAAAAGGTGGTGGACAGCAATCATCTCGATCCGATCGGGATGATTGACACCCCCTGCTAGCATCCAACTGGCCGCAAATGTGCAGGGGTGGCATTGCACAAGCATTTCACCAGAAATGCTTGTGCAATGTTAAATGCTGACCGTGTATGCTGTCTGAATTTAGCAACGTCGGGCGGACATGATCCGCTACAGCAGGTCATGTCTGCCAGACATTTAATAAATCTATCCCTTTGTGTAGTGTAAAAGCGGTGCTAATTATCGTTTAGCGCTACCCATTGATTTCAATGGGAGACACAAATTGGGTCAATGTAAATGGCTGAAACGCATTAATAGGAAAAATTAACGCTTTACGTGGATGGCAAAACACAGCCTTACTGATTATGCAGTTCTACTATATTTAATAATCCTTTTGCAACCTCTTATATACATCATTAAGACAGAGCCCCCAGCTCTACAACACTTTTCCCCTGATATTTATCTAGCAAGGTGGATGGATCTCTTTCTGCTACAATTACCAGTATGGACATGACATTGCCTACCTGGTTCATTATGTGTATTAGATCAGCTCCAGGGATGGATCCTGTTGATGTGCACCTTCCAATCCCCTGAATTGTGTGTTTATAATTGTGTCAGTAAATCACATGTATATTTTATCTAATTGGTTGCTTTCTATGAACTGTCCAGTGCTAAGTTCTTTTAATTTATACTGGACACGATTTTATCCATCCTTCCATTTTATTAGCAATGGGCACTTTAATGATGTATCGTGATTTTCTGTGGTATAGTTATGAGTGAATATTTATGGATAGAGGCAGCACTACGGACATCAAATGCCAAAAAGAAAGTGTCAACTCCAGTTGTTTCAGGTTGAGATTCAATTAAGCAAATAACAGGTTTGGCCTACAGCAATCAATGAGGTACCCAATGTAAAGTAGAAATAAATGAATATAGCAAATGTCCAATCAGCACAAAGTAACGGTGTTCACTGTTATTCAAGTTTGAGAATTAAGAGAAGAATGGTCACTGTGCAATATTCTTGAAAATCAATCAAGCAAAGATTAAAATAAATAGATTTCATGACATATAGGAATAAAATACAAGTGGTCAAATATTGTGATTAGAGGAATTTGCCATAGCTGCAATGACTATCCCATGGAAATTCAACCTAATGTATAGATCTCATACAAGTACCATGTTTCCTTTAGTGATTTAACTTTAATTTAATAAAAATACATTTCTTGCTCGAGTCTGCCCATGAAGAACCTGGTTCTGATAACTAAGGTTCCAGTTAAAAATGACTTTAACAAATGGTTCCTCAACCTTCTCCTTCAGAGCATTTTTTATAAAGGAGTTGGATGTGTGTTCACTAATTACTTGGTTACCAAGTCTGTAATTCTGTAAAATAAAGGAACTTTTGATAAAGTAATTTCCACTTGGTTACAAGCCTAGATTCGTTACAGCCAAGCTTTACTATCTAACCTCCATTGTGATTCCTTATTTGTCTGTAAGTCCTGGTTTCTACACGTTCTACTACTTCACTGCTTTAACGGAACCAGACATTTTGGTTTTCTTTGTGGATTCCCTTATGAAAATTAGGCAACCATCAAAACATGAGATGTAGTTTAGGAAGATAACTTAGCATTTCTTAATTATGGTTTCCTGTAAGACCTAAGTAAATTATACATTTTGTCTATACCAGAAGCTATTGGGTGAAGTATCTGTCGGTTATACAGATTTTACAGGCATTCATGAGAATCAAGTCTCAAAGAAGTCTGACTCATTAGGAGGCATTTGTTATGTGTAACTTAACTCTTCCTCAACATAAAATTTTTAAGAATTTATTTTGGAATATGATGTTGAAGAGAATTCCAGCTAACCATTACCTCAGCTACATGACTTTGTCATCTTTCTCCAGAAGAATATTTTTGGTGTTCTATCAAGATAAAGTGATAAGGAAAACATTTCCACAAGTTCCATCTAAGGTTGTCTCTAAGTTTTTTTGGGGGGCAAGGTGATTTCTCTGTCCTACATTTGTACTGGATCTTCTTTATCAAAAAAGCAAAGACTTTGAAACTGGAGGTGGAAAGATGTCTGGGCCTCCTCCAAAGAAAAATTTCCTTTTAGCAAAGTCAGCATTTGCAAGATTGTGTTCTATGTGTCTGATGATTTTTTTCAGTTCAAGTGAAGACACAAACTACAGCCTCAACTTTAAATATCTGCAAAGCAACAGTTCTAGTGCCACATCTTTTCTTCTTAAATCACTAAGGGACAGATTACAAGTGGCGTGCACTCTAACTGCGCTCAAAATAAACTTTGAATGTGGGTGGGTTAGTGTACGTATTACAAGTTAAAAGTAAAAGGTTAGCGCACGAGAGAAACCAGATGCACACTAACTTCAGGACTTAGGATATTGCAACCTCATTAACTTCAATGGAGTGCGCTTAAAAACAAAGAAACCCTAACACTTAATGGTTGGGCTAACCAGACACTACGCAAGACCTACAGCGCTAAGCCAGAATGTAATTATGCATTTTTTACATTCCAATATTCTGCACATAAAAGAAAGTGTTCTTTTTAGAACATATGCTTCTAAATGAAAAACATTGGAATATAAAATATTTATATTAACTACATAAACATTTAAAAATGATTTTTCAAGTTTTAAGGTATTTGAATGGAAAGGGCTCCTAAGTGTGTATATATATTTGTATATATATATATATATATATATATATATATATTTCATGCCAGTCCTCGGGTATTTGTGTATATATTTCATGCCAGTCCTCGGGTATTTGTGGTATATATTTCATGCCAGCCCTCGGGTATTTGTGTATATATTTCATGCCAGCCCTGGGGTATTTGTGTATATATTTCATGCCAGCCCTCGGGTATTTGTGGAATATATTTCATGCCAGCCCTCGGGTATTTGTGGTATATATTTCATGTCAGCCCTCGGGTATTTGTTTATATATTTCATGCCAGCTCTGGGGTATTTGTGGTATATATTTCATGCCAGCCCTCGGGTAATTGTGTATATATTTCATGCCAGCCCTCGGGTATTTGTGGTATATATTTCATGCCAGTCCTCGGGTATTTGTGTATATATTTCATGCCAGTCCTCGAGTATTTGTGGTATATATTTCATGCCAGCCCTCGGGTATTTGTGTATATATTTCATGCCAGCCCTGGGGTATTTGTGTATATATTTCATGCCAGCCCTCGGGTATTTGTGGTATATATTTCATGCCAGCCCTCGGGTATTTGTGGTATATATTTCATGTCAGCCCTCGGGTATTTGTTTATATATTTCATGCCAGCTCTGGGGTATTTGTGGTATATATTTCATGCCAGCCCTCGGGTATTTGTGTATATATTTCATGCCAGCCCTCGGGTATTTGTGTATATATTTCATGCCAGCCCTCGGGTATTTGTGGTATATATTTCATGCTATCCCTCGGGTATTTGTGGTATATATTTCATGTCAGCCCTCGGGTATTTGTGGTATATATTTCATGCCAGCCCTCGGGTATTTGTGGTATATATTTCATGTCAGCCCTCTGGCATTTGTTTATATATTTCATGCCAGCCATCGGGTATTTGTGTATATATTTCATGCCAGCCCTCGGGTATTTGTGGTATATATTTCATGCCAGCTCTCGGATATTTGTGGTATATATTTCATGCCAGCCCTCGGGTATTTGTGGTATATATTTCATGTCAGCCCTCGGGTATTTGTGTATATATTTCATGCCAGCCATCAGGTATTTGTGGTATATATTTCATGCCAGCGCTCAGGTATTTGTGTTTATATTTCATGCCAGCCATCAGGTATTTGTGGTATATATTTCATGCCAGCCCTCGGGTATTTGTGTATATATTTCATGCCAGCCATCAGGTATTTGTGGTATATTTCATGCCAGCCCTCGGGTATTTGTGTATATATTTCATGCCAGCCATCAGGTATTTGTGGTATATATTTCATGCCAGCCCTCGGGTATTTGTGTTTATATTTCATGCCAGCCATCAGGTATTTGTGGTATATATTTCATGCCAGCCCTCGGATATTTGTGTATATATTTCATGCCAGCCATCAGGTATTTGTGGTATATATTTCATGCCAGCCCTCGGGTATTTGTGTATATATTTCATGCCAGCACTCGGGTATTTGTGGCATATATTTCATGCCAGCTCTCTGGTATTTGTTTTATATATTTCATGCCAGCCCTCGGGTATTTGTGGCATATATTTCATGCCAGCCCTCTGGTATTTGTGGCATATATTTCATGCCAGCTCTCTGGTATTTGTTTTATATATTTCATGCCAGCTCTCGGGTATTTGTGGCATATATTTCATGCCAGCCCTCTGGTATTTGTGGAATATATTTCATGTCAGCCCTCGGGTATTTGTGTATATATTTCATGCCAGCTCTCAGGTATTTGTTTTATATATTTCATGCCAGCCCTCTGGTATTTGTGGTATATATTTCATGCCAGCCCTCGGGTATTTGTGGCATATATTTCATGCCAGCCCTCGGGTATTTGTGGTATATATTTCATGCCAGCCCTCTGGTATTTGTGTATATATTTCATGCCAGCCCTCGGGTATTTGTGGAATATATTTCATGCCAGCCCTCGGGTATTTGTGGCATATATTTCATGCCAGCCCTCGGGTATTTGTGGCATATATTTCATACCAGCCCTCTGGTATTTGTGTATATATTTCATGCCAACCCTCTGGTATTTGTGTATATATTTCATGCCAGCCCTCTGGTATTTGTGGTATATATTTCATGTCAGCCCTCGGGTATTTGTGGTATATATTTCATGCCAGCCCTCGGGTATTTGTGGTATATATTTCATGCCAGCCCTCTGGTATTCGTGGTATATATTTCATGCCAGCCCTCTGGAATTTGTGGTATATATTTCATGCCAGCCCTCTGGTATTTGTGGTATATATTTCATGCCAGCCCTCTGGTATTTGTGGTATATATTTCATGCCAGCCCTCTGGTATTTGTGGTATATATTTCATGCCAGCCCTCTGGTATGTGTGGTATATATTTCATGCCAGCCCTCGGGTATTTGTGGCATATATTTCATGCCAGCCCTCTGGTATTTGTGTATATATTTCATGCCAACCCTCTGGTATTTGTGTATATATTTCATGCCAGCCCTCTGGTATTTGTGGTATATATTTCATGTCAGCCCTCCGGTATTTGTGGTATATATTTCATGCCAGCCCTCGGGTATTTGTGGTATATATTTCATGCCAGCCCTCTGGTATTTGTGGTATATATTTCATGCCAGCCCTCTGGTATTTGTGGTATATATTTCATGCCAGCCCTCGGGTATTTGTGGTATATATTTCATGCCAGCCCTCGGGTATTTGTGGTATATATTTCATGCCAGCCCTCTGGTATTTGTGGTATATATTTCATGCCAGCCCTCGGGTATTTGTGGTATATATTTCATGCCAGCCCTCGGGTATTTGTGGTATATATTTCATGCCAGCCCTCGGGTATTTGTTTATATATTTCATGCCAGCCCTCGGGTATTTGTTTATATATTTCTTGCCAGCCCTCGGGTATTTGTGTATATATTTCATGCCAGCCCTCGGGTATTTGTGTATATATTTCATGCCAGCCCTCGGGTATTTGTGGTATATATTTCATGCCAGCCCTCGGGTATTTGTGGTATATATTTCATGCCAGCCCTCGGGTATTTGTGTATATATTTCATGCCAGCCCTCTGGTATTTGTGGTATATATTTAATTCCAACCCTCGGACTGCTTGTAACTCGAGGATGCTGTAGGAGCAATAGTGGACCTGAAATGCTTCTGAAGAGGGTATTATCAGCCTAGGTACATTCATCTTTAGCCAATGCGTCTACTGTGCATAAAGTTAATAAATAAAATGTACTCTATGCTAAATTTGATATCCAGGAACGTTTTGTCTTTCATATATATGTATTTTTCTATTTTTAATGGGCTTCATTAAAAAAAAAAATCTTAAAGGGACAGTCTGCAATATAATTTTTATTGTTTTAAAAGATAGATAATCCCATCTTGAATGACATTGTTGGTGTTTCCTGTCCCTTTAAGTAAATCAGTACCAGGTTATGGTGTGCAGTATTATGGGTTTGTTTCCATTGAGGTGGTAAAGTTTGGAAACTTGTAACATAAAAAATCTCCATATACTTTAATGGAGAAAAGTGTTTTTACCACCTCAATGGAAACGAGCCCTATGTCCGTATAAGCTACTTTTCCCCTTAGAGATACTAACTTTTTGCCTTTTAATCACAAGCATGAAATATATAAAAAGGACATGGAACCCAAAAAAAATTATTTCAGGATTCAGATAGAGAATACAAATGAAAAAAACAACAACTTTGCAATTTACTTTTATTATCAAATTTGCTTTGTTCTTTTGTTATTCTTTGTTGAAGAGATCGGTAACGTGCACGTGCAGGAAATAGTGCTACCATATAGTGCTCATGCTAATGTATAACATTGTTGCTAAACTGCCATATAGTTCTGCTGACACGTGCACACTCCTGAACTTACTTTCCTGCTTTTTAACAAAGGATAACAAGAAAATGAAGAAAAGTTGATAACATAAGTCAATTGGAAAGTTGTTTAAAATCACATGCTCTGTCTGAATCATGAAAGAAAAATGTAGGTTTGTCCCTTTAAGCTCTGTTGCCAATTTTTAAACAGTTTTATAAACATACCTGTTGGGCAGTGTTGGGAAAGCCGTCATTCTGCTGTGTTGGTTCATTTAAATGATGCATATTAATCACACGTGCACTTTTATCCCTCTAATATATCAGCTGGATGTAAAGCGACTCACAGAATATCAGCTTTAGCATTTACTTCTTGTAAACCTGCACATATCTGATGTACCAAGAAAGTGCATCTTTATTATTAGTTATGTTCATAACATTGTTTAGAAAACACCATGATACAATTTGTAAATAATCTGCTGTTATTTATTAGGATTATCTCAAATGACCGATATAGGTCTAGATCAGAGTTCTTCAAAAAACGTTTTCCAAAGACCCAGTGCCATAATAGAACGTACCTTCATGACCCTATTCTTATGCTTGGTCTGAAAATATCTCAAGTAATATACAAGTTAGCTGCAGTTTTTGGGAAAGTGACTAAAATGTACTTTATTCCTAATTGTAGTCACACTTTTAGAGTGTAGTAAAAGGTAATAATACACACACACGCTCATACAACACACACACATCACGAACACTGTCATACAACACACGCTCATACAATACACACACACACCACACACACTGTCATACAACACACACACACACGCTCATACACCAAACACACGCTCATACAACACACACACACGCTCATACAAAACACATACACTGTCATACAACACACACACGCTCATACAACACACACACGCTCATACAACACACACACACGCTCATACAACACACACACCACACACACTGTCATACAACACACACACACGCTCATACAAAACACACACACTGTCATACAACACACACACGCTCATACAAAACACACACACTGTCATACAACACACACACGCTCATACAACACACACACCACACACACTGTCATACAACACACACACACACGCTCATACAACACACACCACACACACTGTCATACAACACACACACACACGCTCATACAATACACACAGTCATACAACACACACACACGCTCATACAACACACACACACACGCTCATACAACACACACACGCTCATACAGCACACACACACGCTTATACAACACACACACGCTCATACAACACACACACATGCTTATACACCACACACACACGCTCATACAACACACACAGTCATACAACACACACACACGCTCATACAACACACACACACGCTCATACAACACACACACACGCTCATACAACACACACACGCTCATACAACACACACACACACGCTCATACAACACACACACACGCTCATACAACACACACACACACGCTCATACACCACACACACGCTCATACAACACACACACACGCTCATACAACACACACACACGCTCATACAACACACACACACACGCTCATACAACACACACACCACACAAACGCTAACACAACACACAGGCTCATACAAGACACAAACACTAGCTGATCACACTAAGTGTCAACTTTAGGGGGGCACAATAGTGGTAGCCAATACAACAAAAAGGATTCTTAAATTAGATCCCAAAACGTATAATGTATAGTGTGGAATGAACCAATATACATTCTATAACCACTAAAGGATTAATATGGTGTTAAACATATAACATTTGTGATGTCCCAGTGATAATTATGGATATCAGCAATAAACGTGATGGAGTCTCTATACAATATAGATACCAGTCCTTAGAAGGATCCAGAGATGTATAAGTCCTCTTGATGTGAATGTTCTTGCTGCTTTATATATACAGCTCCTCCTGTGTTGATCACACCCCAAATCTGGAGTCAGCTCTTTGCCAGATATAACGACCAGGATACAAACTTTCTCTGTGAACAAGATCACAAAACAAAGGCGCCTCCAAGTGTGATACAGTGGATAGAAATGGATATAGATGCTAAATGAATACTCACAAGTGGAGCAGCACCCAATTGTGCTAAATAAGGCAGACTGGGAGCTTGCAGTGTCCCAGCTCACTGTCTGCATTAGTGCCGGTGTCCCCAATGTCCTCAGTAGATAGAAATAAGCTCAGACTCTCAATAATAGTATAAAAAAAGAACCACAATTGGGTGCTGCTCCACTTGTGAGTATTTATTTAGCATCTATATCTATCTATTTATATCCACCGTATCACACTAGGAGGCACCTTTGTTTTGTGATCTTGTTCACAGAGAAAGTTCATACAAGACACACACCACACAAACTCATACAACACACACCAGACAAACTCTCGTACAACACACACCACACAAACTCTCATACAACACACACCAGACAAACTCTCATACAACACACACCAGACAAACTCATACAACACACACCAGACAAACTCATACAACACACACCAGACAAACTCTCATACAACACACACCAGACAAACTGTCATACAACACACACCAGACAAACTCTCATACAACACACACCAGACAAACTCTCATACAACACACACCAGACAAACTCTCATACAACACACACCAGACAAACTCTCATACAACACACACCAGACAAATTCTCGTACAACACACACCAGACAAACTCATACAACACACACCAGACAAACTCTCATACAACACACACCACACAAACTCTCGTACAACACACACCAAACTCTCGTACAACACACACCACACAAACTCTCGTACAACACACACCAGACAAACTCTCGTACAACACACACCAGACAAACTCTCGTACAACACACACCAGACAAACTCTCATACAACACACACCAGACAAACTCTCATACAACACACACCACACAAACTCTCATACAACACACACAAGACAAACTCATACAACACACACCAGACAAACTCATACAACACACACCAGACAAACTCTCGTACAACACACACCAGACAAACTCTCGTACAACACACACCACACAAACTCTCGTACAACACACACCAGACAAACTCTCATACAACACACACCAGACAAACTCTCATACAACACACACCAGACAAACTCTCATACAACACACACCAGACAAACTCTCATACAACACACACCACACAAACTCTCATACAACACACACCAGACAAACTCATACAACACACACCAGACAAACTCATACAACACACACCAGACAAACTCTCGTACAACACACACCAGACAAACTCTCGTACAACACACACCACACAAACTCTTGTACAACACACACCACACAAACTCTCGTACAACACACACCAGACAAACTCTCGTACAACACACACCACACAAACTCATACAACACACACCAGACAAACTCTCGTACAACACACACCAGACAAACTCTCGTACAACACACACCACACAAACTCATACAACACACACCAGACAAACTCTCGTACAACACACACCAGACAAACTCTCGTACAACACACACCAGACAAACTCTCGTACAACACACACCACACAAACTCATACAACACACACCAGACAAACTCTCGTACAACACACACCAGACAAACTCTCGTACAACACACACCAGACAAACTCTCGTACAACACACACCACACAAACTCTCGTACAACACACACCACACAAACTCTCGTACAACACACACCACACAAACTCATACAACACACACCAGACAAACTCTCGTACAACACACACCAGACAAACTCTCGTACAACACACACCACACAAACTCTCGTACAACACACACCACACAAACTCTCGTACAACACACACCACACAAACTCTCGTACAACACACACCAGACAAACTCTCGTACAACACACACCAGACAAACTCTCATACAACACACACCAGACAAACTTTCGTACAACACACACCAGACAAACTCTCATACAACACACAACAGACAAACTTTCGTACAGCACACACCAGACAAACTCTCATACAACACACACCAGACAAACTCTCATACAACACACACCAGACAAACTCTCATACAACACACACCAGACAAACTCTCATACAACACACACACTTACACAACACATACACCCCACACGCGCATACAAGACACACACCACACAAACTCATACAACACACACACTTGCACAACACATACACCCCACACACGCGCATACAAGACACACACCACACAAACTCTCATACAACACACACCAGACACTCTGTCATACAACACACAAACTCTCCTAAAACACACACTCATACAACACATACACACACACACAAAGTCTCATACAACATACACTCTCCTACAACACACACATACACTCTCCTACAACACACACACAAGTTGTGACCCAGTAAACATGGTGTTGCAACCCAGTAATCGGTCTAGATGACCCAATAGATGAAGCTTTCTTAGAACTGTGGCACACATGCAATGGACTATTCCTAATATACAGCTTTGTCATTTTATATATATATATATATATATATATATATATATATATATATATAACAACATTTATGCTTACCTGATACATTTATTTATTTCTTGACACAATGAGTCCACGGATCATCTAATTACTATTGGGAATATCACTCCGGCCCAGCAGGAGGCGGCAAAGAGCACCACAGCAAAGCTGTTAAATATCACCTCCCTTCCCTCCAACCCCAGTCATTCGACCGAAGCAAAGGAGAGAAAGGAAGCAACAAGGTGCCAGAGGTGCCTGAAGTTTATAACATACCAACAAACCTGTCCAAAAGAACAGGGCGGGCCGTGGACTCATCATGTCAAGAAATAAATACATTTATCAGGTAAGCATAAATGTTGTTTTCTTTTTAATGACACGACGAGTCCACTGATCCCAAGCTACAGTACACAGATGATAAGGGAGGGACAAGACAGGGAACCTAAATGGAAGGCACCACTGCTTGAAGAACCTTTCTCCCAAAAGAGGCCTCAGCCGAGGCAAAAGTGTCAAATTTGTAGAATTTTGAAAAAGTGTGAAGAGAGGACCAAGTTGCAGCCTTGCAAATCTGTTCCACAGAAGCTTCATTTTTGAATGCCCAGGAAGAGGAAATAGCCCTCGTAGAATGAGCCTTAACTCTCTCAGGAGGCTGCTGTCCAGCAGTCTCATAGGCAAAGCGAATGATGCTCTTCAGCCACAAAGAAAGAGAAGTAGCCGTAGCTTTCTGCCCCTTATGTTTCCCAGAGAATACCACAAACAGAGCAGAAGACTGACGAAAATCCTTAGTCGCCTGTAAATAGAATTTAAATGCATGCACCACGTCCAGATTGTGCAGAAGCCGTTCCGTCTGAGAAGAAGGATTAGGACACAAGGAAGGAACAACAATTTCCTGATTAATGTTCCGATCTGAAACTACTTTAGGGAGAATCCCTAACTTAGTATGCAAAACTACCTTATCCGATTGAAAAATAAGGTAAGGAGACTCATACTGTAATTCCGAGAGCTCCGACACTCTACGCGCAGATGAAATAGCAACAAGAAACAAAACTTTCCAAGATAACAACTTAATATCTAAGCAATGCATAGGCTCAAACGGAGCCCCTTGAAGAACCTTAAGAACTAAATTAAGACTCCAGGGAGGAGTAACTGGCTTGAACACAGGCCTGATCCTGACCAAGGCCTGACAAAACGATTGCACGTCTGGGACGTCCCCCAGATGTTTATGTAACAAAATAGACAAGGCAGATATTTGACCCTTTAGGGAACTTGCCGATAAACCCTTCTCCAAACCATCTTGGAGAAAGGACAGAATTCTAGGAATCCTAACTCTACTCCAAGAGTAGCCATTGGATTCACACCAATACAGATATTTATGCCATATCTTATGGTGAATCTTTCTAGTCACAGGTTTACGAGCCTGAATCATGGTCTCAATGACCGATTCCGAAAATCCACTCTTGGATAAAATTAAGCGTTCAATCTCCAAGCAGTCAGCTTCAGAGAAACTAGATTTGGATGAAGGAAAGGCCCTTGAAGTAGAAGGTCCTTTCTCAACGGAAGTCTCCAAGGTGGAAGAGATGACATGTCCATCAGGTCTGCATACCAAATCCTGCGAGGCCACGCCGGTGCAATGAGGATCACTGACGCCCTCTCCTGCTTGATTCGAGCAATGACCCAAGGTAGAAGAGCAAACGGAGGAATTAGGTATGCGAGACTGAAATTCCTAGGTACCGGCAGGGCATCTATCAGTACAGCCTGAGGGTCCCTTGACCTCGACCCGTACCTCGGAAACTTAGCATTCTGCCGAGATGCCATGAGATCCAATTCCGGCTGACCCCATTTGAGAATCAGGCTGAAAAACACTTCTGGATGGAGTTCCCACTCCCCCAGGTGAAAGGTCTGTCTGCTCAGGAAGTCCGCCTCCCAGTTGTCCACTCCTGGGATGTGGATTGCCGACAGACAGCAATTGTGGGTCTCCGCCCACTGAATTATATTGGCTACCTCTGTCATGGCCAAGGAACTCTGAGTTCCTCCCTGATGGTTGATGTAAGCTACTGCAGTTATGTTGTCCGACTGGAACCTGATGAACCGGGCCGAGGTTAACTGAGGCCAGGCCAGAAGAGCACTGAAGATAGCTTTCAGCTCCAGAATGTTTATGGGTAGAACAGACTCCGACCGAGTCCATGTTCCCTGAGCCTTTAGAGAGCCCCAGACTGCTCCCCATCCCAGAAGGCTGGCATCCGTTGTCACAATCACCCAGGTGGGTCTGCGGAAGCAAGTTCCCTGGGATAGATGCTCCTGAGACAACCACCAAAGAAGATAATCCCTTGTCTCCTGTTCTAGATGTAATCGTGGAGACAGGTCCGCATAATCTCCATTCCACTGTTTGAGCATGCATAACTGCAGAGGTTTGAGGCAGAAACGGGCAAACGGGATGATGTCCATAGCTGCAACCATCAGACCGATTACCTCCATACATTGAGCCACTGACGGCCGAGGAGAGGACTGAAGTGCTAGACAAGAATCGAAAATCTTTAATTTCCTGACTTCTGTCAGAAATATCTTCATTGATAAGCAATCTATTATGGTTCGCAAGAAAACTACCCTTGTAGTTGGAACCAAGGAACTCTTTTCCAAGTTCACCTTCCATCCATGAGATCGCAGGAAGGATGATAACATTTCCGTGTGGGATTTTGCCTGTTGAAAGGATGGTGTCTGAACCAGAATGTCATCCAGATAAGGCGCCACTGCAATGCCCCGCAAACGGAGCACCGCCAACAGTGATCCCAGAACCTTTGAAAAAATTCTGGGAGCTGTGGCGAGGCCAAATGGAAGAGCCACAAACTGGAAGTGTTTGTCTAGAAAAGCAAACCTCAGAAACTTGTGATGGTCCTTGTGGATGGGAACATGCAGGTACGCATCCTTTAAATATACCATTGTCATGAATTGACCCTCTTGAACCAAGGGAAGAATGGAACAAATAGTTTCCATCTTAAAGGACGGTACTCTGAGGAACTTGTTTAGGCTTTTGATATCTAGAATTGGTCTGAAAGTTCCCTCTTTTTTGGAAACCACAAACAGTTTGGAGTAAAATCCCAGACCCTGCTCCTGTCTCGGGACAGGAACTATCACTCCTAGGTCGGAAAGGTCTTGAACACAGTGTAAGAACACCTCTATTTTTGTCTGGTCTACAGATAATCTTGAGAGAAGAAACCTGCCCCTGGGAGGAAAGGTTTTGAACTCTAGTTTGTATCCCTGGGACACAATGTCCACCGCCCAGGGATCCTGAACATCCCGAACCCAAGCCTGAATGAAGAAAGAAAGTCTGCCCCCCACAAGATCCGGTCCCGGATCGGGGGCAGACCCTTCATTCTGTCTTTGAGTCAATAGCAGGCTTCTTGGATTGTTTTCCCTTGTTCCAAGACTGGTTAGTCCTCCAGGAAGACTTAGACTGTTCCTGCTTGGAAGAAGGAGAGGAGGGTTTATTTTTGAAGTTTCGAAAGGAACAAAAATTGCTCTGACGTCCCTTCTGCTTATTTCTCTTGTCCTGAGGGAGGAAATGACCCTTTCCTCCCGTAATGTCAGAAATTATTTCCACCAATCCCGGCCCAAACAAGGTCTTCCCCTTGTAGGGAATAGCCAAAAGCTTAAACTTAGATGACACATCCGCATACCAAGATTTTAACCATAAGGCTCTGCAGGCCACCACAGCAAAACCTGAAATCTTTGCTCCCAGTTTAATAACCTGTAGGGAAGCATCCGTAATAAAGGAATTGGCCAACTTAAGGGCCTTGATCCTATCCTGGATCTCTTCAAGGGGAGTGTCTGTCCTAATAGAATCAGACAACGCATCAAACCAGTATGCCGCCGCACTAGTGACATTAGCACTGCACACTGCAGGTTGCCATTGTAAACCCTGGTCTACATACATCTTCTTGAGTAACCCCTCTAATTTTTTGTCCATAGGATCTTTAAAAGAACAACTATCCTCTATGGGAATAGTGGTCCTCTTAGCCAGAGTGGAAATTGCCCCCTCCACCTTGGGTACTATCTGCCAAGACTCCTTAATATAATCTGCTATAGGAAACATCTTTTTAAATATAGGGGATGGAGAAAAAGGGATACCCGGTCTCTCCAATTCCTTAGCAATAATCTCTGTAGCTCGATCTGGTACAGGAAAAACCTCCACCATGGAAGGTACATCAAAATATTTGTTTAGCTTACTGGATTTCTTAGGATTGACTACGACCGTGGTGTCGCTGTCGTCCAGTGTAGCTAAAACCTCCTTAAGTAACAGACGGAGGTGTTCTAGCTTAAACCTGAAGGATACAACTTCAGTATCAGCAGAAGGAATTACACTGTCTGAGTCTGAGATTTCACCCTCAGATGCTACCGAAGTATCCTCCTCCTCAAGCTTCTGGGAGGGGGCATTCGAAATAGCAACAACTGTGTCAGCAACCTCACTTACTGATTGTTTACTTTTCCTCTTGCGCTTTCCCTGCAGCATGGGAAAAGTAGACAACGCATCAGAAACCGCAGAGGACATGAGGGAAGCGATGTCTTGCAACATAACGCCAGGTGGAGTAAGAGAGGAAGCGCAGGGCACTGGAAGAGTGGATGATAAATTTTGGGACATATGAGGAGAAAGCTGCGGCATATCGAACATTGTCAGAAGACTCCTGAACAGCATCCGCCATAGACAATGTTGGTTCAGAAAAAAAGTCTATCCCTGTAATGTAACGTTCTCTCAATACATGAGGAACAGAAAGGGATTGGTGGTTCAACATTAGCATCAAAACATAAAGAACATGTAACATCTTGCAGGGCCTCTTGGTCCATCTTTATTCACCAACAAACTGAATAAATAGATAACTGAAATTTTATTAAGAAAATACCTCACAAAAAAACACTAAATACTCCTGACACCTTTACACCTCATCTTAACTTTGCTGAGGTGCTTACCTGCCTGACTAACACCGGAGTGTATACACTGTTAGACGATCCGGACTCAACCTCTTTATTCTGTCAATTGAAGTCCGTAATACGGCCAAAAATTGTGACTAAGCTTTCCATTCCACGGAACACAGGAATTATGAGGGAGAAGTGTGCAACAAAATTCTTTTATTCTGAATAACGTTCCCAGAAAATAAAAGCACTTACCTTTATAAATCTGCCCGGCAGCAAGGCAGCTCACTAGGTTTGAGAGGCATGATCCCTCATATGGACCTGTGGAAAGACTAAATAATCTTACTCAGGCTTTAGAAAATAGGGCAGCATTACTATATGGGAGGCGCAGTGACGATTATACCCCACAAGTTCCCATTGCTCTAAAGCCACTACTGCTCTACTGAAGAGACTGATATGGACTATGGCTACACCCTAAGACAAAGCAGCACAATCTTGCACTACTTAAAAAATAATAAAATCTTGCTTGAAGAATCTTTCTAACACCTAACTTTACCACTTCCTTGCTCTAACATAGGCAAAGAGAATGACTGGGGGTTGGAGGGAAGGGAGGTTATATTTAACAGCTTTGCTGTGGTGCTCATTGCCGCCTCCTGCTGGGCAGGAGTGATATTCCCAATAGTAATTAGATGATCCGTAGACTCAACATGAGTTAGAAATATATATATATATATATATATATATATATATATATATATATATATAAAATATATTCTGTCTTTATGAATCACAGTTACAACTGCCTCTACATCTATTTTTTGCATTATCTCTTCATTTGATTTATATGTTTAACTTCAGTTAAAGAGACCTTAAAAGCTCATTTGTATCATAAATTTAAAAAGGTTTTAAATATTACAAACTAAATTAAAAAAAATAACTTGTATACGGAATATTACTGACTCTGTAAGTATTACTCACATCTCAATGACACAGCAATTGGTAGTATTATAGCTATGAGGGCTTCTTTATGGAAATACCTGTGATCACTTATTTTTCACTTTATGATTGGAACTTTTAAAACAGGTACATAACAAATTAGGGGCCATGTTTTAAAGGGACAGTAAACACCTTGTAATTACCAGGCATTTCTGCTGTGTTTCTACGGAATACCATATCAGCCAAGTCTAAACATTTTTAAAACAAATTAACATTTTTTACTGCATTTATTTTTCACAAGCCAAACTCCGCCCATCATTTGTAGGATTTAATCAGGGCTTGAGTCAACAAGGCTTATCACAGTCATAAAGTCAATATACAGTGGTTTGTTTTGCAGTTGTTACTTGATAAAGCCAATTAGGGACAGATGTGTAGCCAAGTTAGCCTTGACAAGTCAGCAGGTGCATTTGTCAAGTTCTGAGAATTAGAAATTGCTCAATATTTTTTTAGCTAAATTACATAAAAGGGGGACAAAATAAATAAATAAAATATATTGCAAAGTTGTTTCATTATGTATAACTAAACATTTTATATAAAAATCTCATGTTTTTTTCAGACCCTTTAATTTGTTTCCCTACTTGTGAGGCTGTGGACACATTTTAGAAATTTTTTACTCAAGTCATAAAACATTTATTTATAGACCTGGTACATGTGCGTTGGGGTCACAGAGAGCCTACAACATAGAAAATAAGTAGAGCACACAAATATTAGCACTATTGTGCGCTGACACCACTCACGTAAAATCAGTAGCGCTCTTATTCCTGCTCTCATAATACAACATGAAATGGTAGCGAAAGACTGGGGTGTGCCAACATCTGGAGGTAGGATAGCTCGCCGCACTAAATCTTGCGCCTAATAGACTTCAATAAGGTGCACTACTACAGGTCCTGGATTTTGCTCGGGTGCTTACCTGAAGGTGCGCTAATCCAAAAGTGCATTATAAAATAAATAGTTTTGTTCTTCACTCAGTATAAAATTATATTTTAATTTAAATATATATATATACATTTTAATAACACTAGTGTGACATCAGTAATTTAAAGGGATATGGTATATGACAAGATGCTTAACTAGGAAAGGCTCAAGCGTGTGTGTTTGTATATATATATATATATATATATATATATGTATTTATGTGTATATGTATGTATGTGTATATGTATTTATGTGTATATGTATTTATGTGTATATGTATTTATGTGTATATGTATTTATGTGTATATGTATGTATGTGTGTATATATATATATATATGTATTTATGTGTATATATATATATATGTATTTATGTGTATATGTATGTATGTGTGTATATATATATATATATTTATATGTATTTATGTGTATATATATATATGTATTTATGTGTATATGTATGTATGTGTGTATATATATATATATATATGTATTTATGTGTATATGTATGTATGTGTATATGTATGTATGTGTGTATATATATATATATATATGTATTTATGTGTATATGTATGTATGTGTATATGTATGTATGTGTGTATATATATATATGTATTTATGTGTATATGTATTTATGTGTATATGTATGTATGTGTGTATATATATATATATATATATGTATTTATGTGTATATGTATGTATGTGTATATATATATATATATGTATTTATGTGTATATGTATGTATGTGTGTATATATATATATATGTATTTATGTGTATATGTATGTATGTGTATATGTATGTATGTGTGTATATATATATATATATATATATGTATTTATGTGTATATGTATGTATGTGTATATATATATATATATATATATATGTATTTATGTGTATATGTATGTATGTGTATATGTATGTATGTGTGTATATATATATATATATATATATATATGTATTTATGTGTATATGTATGTATGTGTATATGTATGTATGTGTGTATATATATATATATATATATATGTGTATATGTATGTATGTGTATATATATATATATATATATATATGTATTTATGTGTATATGTATGTATGTGTGTATATATATATATATGTATTTATGTGTATATGTATGTATGTGTGTATATGTATGTATGTGTATATGTATGTATGTGTGTATATATATATATATATATATATATGTATTTATGTGTATATGTATGTATGTGTATATATATATATATATATATGTATTTATGTGTATATGTATGTATGTCTGCATGACCATATGTAAACATGCATATAGACATTGGTACATACACACATACATATACACCTTTGAGCCCTTCCCAGTCTAATACCTTGTGATATACTATCTCTCTTTAAACATTTATTGTAATAAAAACATTGTTATGTATAAAATATTTTATGTCAATAGGTTGTACATATATTTTTTAGACTTTTATTGTGCCCTAACACTTTATGTCAGGTCTCCAGTTGTGCTTGAAAGCAACACATAACTCATGATTTTCAGCAATGTTTAGCTAAGCTATGCGATCCATTGAAAGTATAGGATGCACTAAAAAATGTTTGTTAATTTCTTTTTTTTTTTTTTTTCACCATGGACTTGCAATATCCAATAATGCTCTATGCTTAGTGCGGTCGCAATATGGATAGTGCACCCTGCGCTATTAATAGAACTGGAGCTACGCGTGTTGTAGCCAAGTGTTATGGGAAGTGCCAGCACTATTTATTCCTAAGCGGATGGATACAAGCTCAGGTTATGAGGTCATGTGAGACGTATCTTACATTGTGTGCTGACTCCATGTGGTTTAGTTCCATCATTTGTTCCAGGAGGTGCAACACTCTTGGACTCTGCATTATCTGACTAAAAGCACTGGGGACTAAGCTATAGTGTCTTGTTTTAAGACAATCATGATTTAAAACCTTGTTTCAACATTCACAAAACGATTGCTCAGGGCATCTTGTTATTGAACTCAGAGATAAATGACTGAGTCACATCTTTTCTCTTGTCTTGAGTTTGTTTTAGAATACCTGTTCTAATACCACCATCAATAAGGATGGACACAAGCAAAAAAAAAAATATCTATTTTTTCCAGTTTTTATTGAGTGAAAATGGCAAACGTTGCATCAGTCATGCAAAAAAGAAAAAAAAAATCAAATCAAATAAATAAACACATATATTAAATTTCTAACAGCACTAAATTCAAGTGGAAAAATATTCAGTTCTTAGTGATGTGGGAAAGTCCAATTCAAGTATTTTGAGGAACTCATTCATACCTGGCTGTTTAATGCAGAAGTCTATATATCTGTGTGTATGTGTTCAAATACATACTCACAGCTATATACACGTGCCTATACCTATATACGGACACAGCGTCCGATATACGTAGTAAACAGTTATCAGCCAGGGTGCGGAAAATAACCCTTAGTTTTCTTTCAACATAAGATAAAAAAATAAAATGACACATTATATTTGCAGATGAGTTGGAGATGGCTTAAGTCCTACTGTGCAATACCAAAATTAGAAAATCATCCAACTTGATAGTTTCTTCATTTATTTTTTCCTGTTCCTTTATTTCTTTATTTATTTTGTATGTTTTTGCTACATTTTTTTCTGCCTTTCCTTAACATGCTATAAGTAAACTGCTTTTGTGAGGCTTTTGTGTTTGTTTTTAGTGTTAAGTGTAGGATAAAGCCTCTTACACAATCTAGATTCTGCTGCATTTGTATATTTTACTACTGGATGGTAACAATCTGTGTAGACATTTATTGCTACCAGGTAGTAACATTTTCAACAGCTTCTCTGCTTGCAGCTTGTGTTAGGATTTTCTTTATTCATTTTCGTATTTTCTAATAAGATTAACATTTTGGGCAGCCCGAGAAAGTGGATAATTCCTCATGACTGATAGAATAATATATATATGTTTTTAAATCACAGTACACCCTTTCTAACGTCTCATGTTGCGTTACTTGGAAGTGCTATATTTGCTTTTAAAACTGTTTAGAGATCCTGTTGTATAAAAAGCATACTGATACCAAGTTCTCCTACAGCTGCAAAAAGGTATATTTCCCAGACTCATCTCACAGATAACAAACAAAAAATGAAAATTAGAGAAGAGGGGGTAAAATAAAAACCTCTAACTGAAAAAAATTCACGCATGTAACTGATTGAGAGAAGGGAAAACCCACAAAATTAAATATATAGCTACAAACTTATATTAACAATCTGACAAGTACAATCTGTAGTATTTTGAACATTACGTTATTTTTCTAGAAAATTCAAGTTAAAAGTCGCGTTTCAGTGCTAAAGTGAAGTCAAACCTCCAGACTCCAGAAAATCAGAAGTTAAAAACCAAGTAGGATTATAGCAGGGAATCGGAACTACAGCGAGTGTCTGAAGATATTCGGACACATGCCCAGTCACCTTTTGCAAGCTTATTTTATTTTTTTTATTAGTTTTTTTTTTTTGTTCTATATATAACCTTTACAGAAAAAATACTGTACAACTTTTTATCTTTAATCATTATTTGCTTGTCTCTCTGACACAATTCATTCATTGCAAACACTTGAGGCTCTTTATTTTTTTCCTAACTTTTTTGCTGTTTGCTTTGTTCAGGGTAATAAATACAATCCGGAAAACACAGAGGTGGGTTGGGGCCCTGCGTATCGCTTGCATGGTGTGGAGCTAATAGGGTTGGCATGTAGTGTTCCTGGTATATATAGTTATGCCTCCAAAACACAGACGTTAGACGTCCAAATTTAACACTCAAGAATGGTTAGCCTTTGGCAGGAAACTTGGCTTCACTGGAATAAAAAGTTAGTGTTACCCCGTCTAGTGAGGAAACCAAACCCTACACTTATGTCAAACCATAATGTTGCAATTTAGAACAATTACACCCTCCCACTGGGCCCTTAGAAAGTAGCGTCTTCATTGAGTGGTATTCTACCTGAGAGAGGACATTCTGTGCTATACTTGCTGTTCTGAAGTGAAACATATGACCCCCAGACTTTTCATTTCCAGTGCACAGTATCCTGCTGCCTGATGTTGAGGAAGTTGGTGAAGCTGGCCACAGACAGCGAGGCTCAGCTTACAGAAAGTTGTGGCCTTGTTGGCCCCTGAGCAATAGTTGTTTGTTTTTTGATGAAGAAACCTCCTCTGAAGATGCTACAGGTCATCCCACCTCTTATGACACAGCTTTACCCTCACCAAGTGTCAACAAGCAGCAACAGTGTGTCCTATGGGGTAGAAAGGACCTGCACAATCTGTGAGGCACTCCAGGCCGAGCACATAAGTTACATCCCCTTTATTATGCAAGAACAATTCCAAATAAATAAATAACTGGAGCAGTTGGTGCTGAGGAAAGCTTTCTATATAAATATTTATAAAATAAACATAAGCTTCCCGGGAGTGACCCAGAGAGAAACTGGAAGAACAAGACAGAGAGCCTCAGTATTGGGCACCCTATAATGCTAGTCAATAAATACCCATAAACCCTGCCCGCTGACCCCTTCTTTTTCAGCACCACAAAGGTCCCATTCTGTGATGCTGGGGGGAGGGATAACTAGTACCCCATTTTCTCTTCTATTTGTTACAACTTTTCTTATGTCAGGGCATGGAAAGAAACAGAAGAACTTCAACTTGTGAAGAGCTGCACACAAAGTATGCTTCATCACACTGCTTGCAAGCACCAGACGTGATCCATTCGATTGAAGGGTCTGCTAAAAAATGACCCCCTAATTCATTTTACTGGGTCTGGTGCTTTGTACAGAAGACATTTAGGCCTCTATTCCTTCACTTGATTTGTTCTTTTTGTTTTTTTTCCACGTTGGTGGAGAGAGCATGACCCTCAGTGTGGATGACATATAAAACATTCAGTCTGGACTTAAGGGGATGTTTGTAGGTCTAAAGGAGCTTGGGAGGGGACACAGTGGTTTGTGGGATTACCAACACTTTCCTCGCCTGCTTTGCTTCTTAAGCACTCTCCGTCAGGCAAAGAATCATCTGAATCTGTGTTTAGATCATCATCATCCTCCTCTTCATTCATTTCTTCATCCTCATCATCATCCTCTTCGTCGTCGTCATCATCATCATCTTCATCAACATCATCATCATCATCATCTTCTTGAGACATATCATCATCTGCATCTGCAGAGTTTGCTGCCAAACTGTTTTGAAACTCTTTTCTAGAACCAGAATCAGCCACTTCTTGTGGCTTTTTGCTGAGGTCCAGTGAATCATTCAACCCCACTCCCACTGCATTTTGCAAAAACAAAAGGGAACTGTGAGTGTCTGTGCTCAAATTGAGAGAGCTGTCCAAGCTTACTGGTTGGTTTTGTAGATCGTACTCAGAGCCAGCATGACCTAGGCCTTCAGGGCCAGGAGAGACAGATGGAATTTCCCCTCTCTCCTGCTTCTCATGTTTGCGCTTGTGTGAGTCCATTTGGGACATCCCAACAACAGTGTGCTTGCAGCTGGGGTAAGTGCAATGGAAGTGAGAGCACTTGAGCTTGTACTTGCAATCAGCTACATCACAGTCCGTGCTGGAACTGAACTGGCAGAAGCCAGCAGCACTGATGACATCCTGCTTCCCATGGTGTTTGCGATGGGCTGTCACTTTGGTGCTATCTGTACAGCGGAAGCCACAGCGCAAGCAGTGAAAGTGTGTGCTATTGCCCGAGAACTGACAGTCAGGGAAGTTACAGCTGAGGGAGGACTTAAAGCGTTTAAAGTCATCAAGAACAAGATTGTCCACTCTGTCATGGTGCTGGGCATGCTTATACATGTGTGTACGACCACAGAACTTGTAGCCACAGTTCTCCCGAGTGCAGTGGTAGTGGGTGACCTTCAGGGAGAACTGACAGGCTGAGTCCTTGCAATCTTCATATAGATCATAGCGCCTGAATCCCTCCAGCATCATCCCTTCATCCAGCATTTTGCGTGAGGAAGCCGTCTTACGCCGTTTACCAAAAGGTGACATGTCCTCAATAATCCAAAATCTCTTCTTTGCTCCGGAAGCTGTTGGCATAGTGATCGTATTTCCTGAAAAAACAAACAAATAAATCACAAAAAAGAAGCCAACTGATGGACACTGAGGCAATATGTGCTTGTACAGGTTAAGCTGCGTGTAGGCATTCTTAATACAACATGTTTAGCTAATTTAAAAAATGATGGGTTCACTCTAAATACTATTGACTTTAGTTCTACTACCTGTACTACTAACCTAGTCACTAAGTAAATCTGTAGAGAAGTAGAGTAACAATGCAAATGGCAGCCTTTAGTGCAGTTTTGTCCAAGAGCCGCGAACAGAACAGAATGTCTCTGCTCGGACACAAATTAATTCAGTTACTGTAATCCACTAGCAGAGAGACCATGAAGCCATGGTCTATCTGTGGCCATTAAGGACCATGTATATTGGTGCATTTATGACTGACCTGATCACAAAAAACGTGTGTGTAATAACAAACCAGAAACACAATACTGCATTTGTATTTATATAGAGGCATTAATATTGTGTATCTACACACACTTGTCTATGGCTACTGTAACTTCCAACGGAAGGTTCCAATATTCTGCTGAGACATTTAATTGGCTCTTACACAGCAGATCACATTGGGGTATTTATAATTGTGTAACTAACCTGTTGTCTTTTTCTCTCCACTGGAGACAGAGGGATGGACTTTTCTTTTTCTAATCGGCCCAAAGCAGAAACATCCTTTAAAAATTCTGCCTCTTAAATATGACATTTCTATAGTTCTTTTTGTGTCACTGTATAATTCTAATATGTGGGTGTCTGATCTTCCCTAAGTATACTCATCTGTACAATGACAAAACTAGTTGTTCAAGAGGCAGAATATTACTAATAGTACTAGGTCTGTGTCTCAGCTATCAGAGTATTGACCATTTAATGTTAGTTATTGCACAGCTGTTTGTTAATGTAACAGATATGTGACATGACACAGGATGGATGCATAGGACATAATAAGCTGAAAGGTACCTGCTGCATCCTGTACTAGAGGGACATCACTTTTGACTGGAGTAGAAGTGGTTACTACTGGTGTGAAAGTTGGAGCGCTGTTGCTTGGCAGCACAATGCCCCTGCTGACCCCCAGGCTGGCAGTGAGCAGGGAGTATGAGACACAGGATGGAGAGAGCAGGTAAGGGAGGGAAGAAAGGGGGGCCCTTACAAAGGCAGGAGGAAAGGAAGGCGCATGAGGAAGAGCCGCTGCTTGAGGTGGTGGTGGAGGTGCATTGTGAGTGAGAGCGTCGCCAGAAGCAGTAGGGACCAGGCAGCCTGGAGAACGTGTAGAAAAGCAGGAAGACAGAACAGGGAAAAAAGAAAACAGAACAAAATGAACCAAAATGAGAAGCTGAAGAAAGAAATGATGAGATAAAATGAAAACACTAAAAATTACAGAGATGTAGCGCAGAGGCCATCAGCAGACCAAAAGGATGAGGTGGGCATTGATGCATGGAGTTAAGGTCACGGCTACTGTTTTAAGCGATAAGGAAGACAACTGATTTTACTACAATTACAGGAACCGCTAACTAATCTCTAATGGGAAGGATGAAGAGTGCATCACGTGGCTACAACGGCTGTCGTTTGTATTGCTAAAACTATTGGTTAAATAATCAGCTTCCTATTTACCTGCTTCGGAGCTTTCATTTCCAACAGGAGTACTGGAGCAGCTACGGTCGAGGTTTGAGGATTCCGATGACATCCCGCCCGGGCTGCCGGCCCCAGTGTAGTCCATGTATTCATCTGTCTCGGTGTCCATCATGTTCTGGGGAGTGGTCTGAAAGGAAGAGGGGTTCTCTGTAGAGGATGGGCTAGGTGCTGTGCTGCCCAACTGGGATACGCTGTCACTTCTAGAAGTGTGGGAGATGACCTGCAGTGACAGATTTAGTATCGGCCATAAGTAATTTAAGTGGGCGTTATGTATAGGGTATTATATAGAATATTCATCACTGCATCTTTATTGTGTTGCTGATCTTAACAAGCAGCACAGAGTGTCTAAGTATGTGTGTGTAATATCTGCACTGGGGCATAAGTACTTGTGGACACTAATATTTGTTTACTTTACCTGGCCAGGCAACCGGTCAAAATTTTTCCCCAACATCCTCCTCATGTGCTTGCGGGCGTGTGATGTCATCTGGTGCTTCAGCAGGAAGGAGAACTGGCATCCCTCCCGAATGCAATGGAAGTGGCTGTTGACTTGATTGTATTTGCACCCTGGGCCAAAACAAAACAAAATGATTCTATGCACCTGCCCAACACAAAGAAGTTGTGAGCACAAATAGTTTGCAATAACAGCTAAACCTCCTATATATGTTTTATACAGTCGGACATTCCCAGATTTCCGTACATCATTTGTTTGTTTTTATGCTTTTTTCCCTGACTGTTCTGGCTCCTGCACAAGCAACAAACAGGTGAGGACTTGCAGTCACCATGACAGCACTGCCTGCTTTTGTGAGCCGGCCCAGCACCTGCAACTGCTAAACTTGAGCAAATACGATCAGTGAACAACTACTGACATCTGTAAGCTGAGCTGGGACTGGCCGCTACCTGTTGACACTGGTCACCGTGGTTACTGCAAGCCACTCTAATGAGGGACATGAATTCTTTATGAATTAACAGGGTGAGGCTTTAGGTTTTGTTTGTTTACAGAAGCCTCAGTGATGCACAAAATAAAGGGCAGGGGACTCAGCACGAGAGGGGACAATTAAAGTCTAATGATAACTTTAGTGTAACAGGGAATTTCCCTTTATGGTTTTAACAGCACTTAAAGGGACATCCGAGACAAAAATGGAATCCACATGGATGCATTTCAGTTTTGAATATAATTATTTTGTAATATACATGCATTAGCAAAAATAAAACCTATAGCTATTTTAAAAGTGTATTTAAGTATGCACCGTGCACCAGCATTTTAAACACAGCACTTGCTCAGAGAGCCTAAGGTGCTTGTACCATCTGGTAATGACTCAATTTGTTAATTTCTGACATGATACAAGCCCCAGTGATGATCTGAGCAGCTGCAGTATTTAAAATGCTGATGCACTGAGAATATCTAGCTATGCATCACATGCACGTGCAGAGAAAAATGCTAACAATAAAACAGTGTTACTTTTTGCTAATACATTTATATTGCAAATGTGTTTCTATTCAAAGATGGAATTCATTTATGTGCATTTAAATTTTGACCGGAATGTCCCTTTAATAAAATATCTATCCCAGGTCAAATACATGTTTAGGCAGCATGATACAGATAAGGGCTAAATTCACAACCATAAGATGTCTCTTAAAGAGACAGTAAAGTCATAATTAGACATTCATGATTCAATTAGAACATTCAATTTTAAACAACTTTCTAATTTACTTCTATTATTTAATTTGCTTCCTTCTCTTGTTATCCTTTGCTGAAAGGTTTATCTAGGTAAGCTCAGGAGCAGCAAAGAACCTAGGTTCTAGCTGCTGATTGGTGGCTGTATATATTTACCGGTTTTCATTGGCTCACTCATGTGTTCAGTTAGAAACCAGTAGTGCACTGCTGCTCCTTCAACAAATGATAACAAGAGAATGAAGCAAATCTGATAATAGA
The DNA here is from genome assembly GCF_027579735.1 of Bombina bombina. Lineage (NCBI taxonomy): Eukaryota > Metazoa > Chordata > Amphibia > Anura > Bombinatoridae > Bombina > Bombina bombina. The sequence continues at coordinate 295,755,427 of NC_069506.1, read as the reverse complement.
AAACTGGAAAGTTGTTTAAGAAAAATGTGTTTTTTTTATGTCCTTTTAACTTCACTAGTGCCTATAGTATAATAAGTAGCTGATTCACTAAAGAGAAGAGAGATGAGTGAGCTTCAGTGCACCAGCTGCAGAGAATAACACAGACGTCACAAACAACCACTGCTGACTGTCAGCCTCTAAATGTGAATAACGGAGAAATGTCCTTACAGCATAAGCGCCAAATCTTACCCATTCTGCCACATTCTTCGCGCTTAGTGAAGTATTTGAAGCCGTTTGCTGCTCGCCGTTCAGCCTTTTCATGCTTTTTGATGTGCCAGGGCAGCTTGGTGGTGATATTAGTGACAAAGTAACAACTGGGGCGGAGACAGTGATAGTGACCTCTCATTCTGAATTCACAATGCTAAGGGGAAATCATACGCAAGGTTACTAAAGATTAAACCGTTTATTGCTGCCAAACGCTCAGTTTTCACAAGAACCCTATTTGGTTTGAGAGATGGATAGAAAGAGGGCAAATAAGATCAGTTAAAAACAGTAAAATTGGGTGAATGGTTTGCGGAAAGACGGGGGATACATTTAGGGAAATGGACGTACAGAAAGGAGGATAATATATACATGAGGAAAAGGAAGATAAATGTGTAACGCAAAATAGGATAAAGAGCGGTAATTGCAGAGGTGCAGGATACAAAATACTTTCTTTAAATGACAGACAATATATAAATGTGAGAAATCCAGTCCTGAACCCACCCACTATTTTCCCACTCATGACAGTGCTACAGTATATATGGCACTGGCTGTGGGCTCAGTGTTTCCTGTCCCATGTAGATCTAATGCATCTCTGGTGCCTACAGATCTGCCTGATATGTCACACGGGCAGACCCTAACCCTCTCACCTGGTTGGGGCACAGGCACTGCAGCGAATAATATGCAAACTGGTCTCGCACGTTCACTAGGTTGTTGTTAGGGTTGATGTGGTCGAGACAGTGAGATTCAGCTTTGCCTGACGTTTTACACACATATTTGCAGTTCCCGAAGAGACAGTGGAAGTGGAATTTGTTTGCATATTTACAGTCTGTTGCTAGACATGGATCACTAGAAAAGACAAAATTCATAATATGAACATTTTTAAGAAATATTATCACATTCAACTTTGTGCTGCCAGAGAGGGTTACAATGTCTAGTGCTGGCAGTGAAAGGGTTAAGTCCAATGCTTTACTTATAAAAATGTGGCAGTTACATAAGTGGGATTTAAAAAAAAAAAAAAAAAAATCAAATTACTGAAATAGTGGCCAAATCTCAGCTGTGAAGTCTCCACACTAATTACGCTCTTAAGGACCTTTACTTACTTCTCCTGAAATTGCAGGAATCCCGGCTTGACTTGAGGTTTTGCATTTTCTAGGGAGGTTGTTGCCATAGGGGAGGACGCGAGGCTGGGCACTGAGGTTGGTATTTGTGGGATATGTGGGATGGAAGATGCCAGGTGTTTCCATGCCTGAACAGTGGGAGCTGATGGCACAGCAGCAGAGCAGGGGGTGGGCACCTCACAGCTGGTCACCAGGGTGGAGGACAGTGGTGGTGGAGATGGTATAGAGGAGATTTTGGTATCACCAATAAAAGAGACGTCAGGGCTGCCTATGGAATTCCCCGCAACAGTCCGAAAGTGAAAGCTGCAATTATTAAAACAAATACATATCAGTAATTTATGCAAAGTCAGGTTAAGCTCAGGACATACAATGAGCGAGTTTTGGATAAGAAGATGACATAGCAGAGGATGAACACAGATCACATATTGAATATAAATGATTGCCACCTTACTTGGCATGTTTTATGGCGCCGTCCAGAGTGCTAAATAGAGCTCCACACTCCTCCACGACACAATGAAAGTGCAGCTTGTGCAAGAAGTCACACTGAGGGTCACACACGTCTGCCGGACCAAACCTGCCAACAGGGAAGCAAGCGTGAGGTAAGCGCATACATTGCAAGCACTGACACTCACTGGGCACTACACTTATACCTGTATAAGGGTAGTGCCCATACCTTATACCCTGTATAAGTGTTTCTTACATACAATACTGCACTATCAGTAGGCGTGAAGGATTTTAGTAGGTGTGTAGCACTGTCGGTAGGTGTGTAGCACTGTCAGTAGGTGTGTTGTATTGTCAGTCGGTGTGTAGCACTGTCAGTAGGTGTGTAGCATTGTCAGCAGGTGTGTAGCATTGTCAGCAGGTGTGTAGCATTGTCAGTAGGTGGGTAGCACTGTCAGTAGGTGTGTAGCACTGTCAGTAGGTGTGTAGCATTGTCAGTAGGTGTGTAGCACTGTCAATAGGTGTGTAGCACTGTCAGTAGGTGTGTAGCACTGTCAGTTGGTGTGTAGCACTGTCAGTAGGTGTGTAGTATTGTCAGAAGGTGTGTAGCATTGTCAGTAGGTGTGTAGCATGGTCAGTAGGTGTGTAGCATTGTCAGTAGGTGTGCAGCACTGTCAGTAGGTGTGTAGCATTGTCAGTAGGTGTGCAGCACTGTCAGTAGGTGTGTAGCATTGTCAATAGGTGTGCAGCACTGTCAGTAGGTGTATAGCATTGTCAGTAGGTGTGTAGCATTGCCAGTATGTGTGCAGCACTGTCAGTAGGTGTGTAGCATTGTCAGTAGGTGTGCAGCACTGTCAGTAGTTGTGCAGCACTGTCAGTAGGTGTGTAGCATTGTCAGTAGGTGTGTAGCACTGTCAGTAGGTGTGTAATACTGTCAGTAGGTGTGTAATACTGTCAGTATGTGTGTAGCACTGTCAGTAGGTGTGTAGCACTGTCAATAGGTGTGTAATACTGTCAGTAGGTGTGTAGCATTGTCAGTAGGTGTGCAGCACTGTCAGTAGTTGTGCAGCACTGTCAGTAGGTGTGTAGCATTGTCACTAGGTGTGTAGCACTGTCAGTAGGTGTGTAATACTGTCAGTAGGTGTGTAATACTGTCAGTATGTGTGTAGCACTGTCAGTATGTGTGTAGCACTGTCAGTAGGTGTGTAGCACTGTCAGTAGGTGTGTAATACTGTCAGTAGGTGTGTAATACTGTCAGTAGGTGTGTAGTATTGTCAGATGGTGTGTAATACTGTCAGTAGGTGTGTAGCACTGTCAGTAGGTGTGTAATACTGTCAGTAGGTGTGTAGCACTGTCAGTAGGTGTGTAATACTGTCAGTAGGTGTGTAGCACTGTCAGTAGGTGTGCAATACTGTCAGTAGGTGTGTAGCACTGTCAGTAGGTGTGTAATACTGTCTGTGGGTGTGTAGCACTGTCAGTAGGTGTGTAATACTGTCAGTATGTGTGTAGTATTGTCAGATGGTGTGTAATACTGTCAGTAGGTGTGTAATACTGTCTGTGGGTGTGTAGCACTGTCAGTAGGTGTGTAATACTGTCAGTATGTGTGTAGCACTGTCAGTAGGTGTGTAGCACTGTAAGTAGGTGTGTAATACTGTCAGTAGGTGTATAGCACTCTCAGCAGGTGTGTAGCACTGTCAGTAGGTGTGTAATACTGTCAGTAGGTGTGTAGTATTGTCAGATGGTGTGTAATACTGTCAGTAGGTGTGTAGCACTGTCAGTAGGTGTGTAATACTGTCAGTAGGTGTGTAGCACTGTCAGTAGGTGTGCAATACTGTCAGTAGGTGTGTAGCACTGTCAGTAGGTGTGTAGCACTGTCAGTAGGTGTGTAATACTGTCTGTGGGTGTGTAGCACTGTCAGTAGGTGTGTAGCACTGTCAGTAGGTGTGTAATACTGTCTGTGGGTGTGTAGCACTGTCAGTAGGTGTGTAGCACTGTCAGTAGGTGTGCAGTATTGTAAATATGCAGTGTACTCTGCGTCCTAATGCAATACCTGCGCAGATATGTTTTCCAGGGCTCCATGTGCTTCTCCTGGGCAAGAGCCTTCATCACTTTGCCAAGGTAATGAGTGGAATCTCCGGCACCAGAGTCGCTGCTGTCGGCATCTGCTTTCAGGTTCGGCACATTTACTGAATGTGAGTTGGACAGTGGCATCTGCAGGTGTTTAATGCGATAATTGGTGTAATTATGGATTACAGCATCAGCCGTCTAATACATTAAAGGTGGGTAGTATAGTAATGTTACCTTATGTGTGAGGGGCTGATGAAGATTCGTATCTGAGGCACCATCCTGACCATTGGACTCACCGCTGGAATAGTGATAAAAACATTATAAAACACAACTGAAAACAATACTAACAGACTAAATCCTGATTACAGACTAATTTGTTATCTCCCTAAACCAGACACATCTGAGAGCCTTCCTGTGTAATTAACAACTGTCCTTTTACATTGGAATTTGCAAACCTTTTATTTAGGCACCTTTTCAGTTCCATCAGATTTCACACATTTTATATACAATGGGCATCTAGTCTCATCTGCTGCACTGAAATACTGAGGGCACAATGTTTAACAATGCCACATTCTTATGACCTGTACCGTTACAATAATCTCACATTAGCAGTAATATCACCAGTGCCACGTGTTAGCGCCAGGGTGGCAACAATATGGTTAAAACCTTATTAGAGACGGCTGTAATGCCTCTCTGGCATCCAGCAGGTTAATAGGCCTTGTCTACTAATACTACTGCAGGGGCAGCAATCTTAGTTGTAAAGTTACAGTGATGAAAATAAATGTAAGCACAAGCTTCGTCTGGCAGGAACTATTTCATGCACAAACATCTGTAGATGTCCTACACCTGGCTACTAGCGACAAATATTTGTGGTCACATTCAGCAGATATGGTATCTTTTGCTATGTGAGTACTTGGGTATCCCCAGCACATAAAAACCACAGCACCTTGTGACTCACCTGTTCACCCTCAGGTCCAGGCTGTACTCCTGGGAGTTATTTAGAGGGGGGGTCCCCGTTGTATCTCTAAGATCTGCTTTGCCAGTTCCTACACTGGGAGCACCAGAGAGTTGTCCATTACCTGCAGAACAATAAAAACATAAATTATGCTTACCTGATAATTTCCTTTTCTTCTGAAGGAAAAAGTCCACAGCTGCATTCATTACTTTTAGGAAATAAGAACCTGGCCACCAGGAGGAGGCAACCCAGCCAAAGGCTTAAATACTCCTCCCACTCCCTCATCCCCCAGTCATTCTGCAGAGGAACAAGGAACAGTAGAAGAAATATCAGGGTGAAAGGTGCCAGAAGAATAATAAAGACGCCCCACATAAAATTACGGGTGGGGAGCTGTGAACTCTTTCCATCAGAAGAAAAGGAAATTATCAGGTAAGCATAATTTGTGTTTTTCTTCTTAAATGGAAAGAGTCCACAGCTGCATTCATTACTTTTGGGAAAACAATACCCAAGCTATAGAGGATACTGAATGCCAAGATGGGAGGGTACAATAGGCGGCCCATACTGAGGACACCAGGGGGCCTATTTATCAAATGTCTTGCGGACCTGATCCGACAGTGAGGATCAGGTCCGCAAGACATCGCTGAATGTGGAGAGCAATACGCTCTCCGTATTCAGCATTGCACCAGCAGCTCACAAGAGCTGCTGGTGCAACGCCGCCCCCTGCAGACCTGCCAATGGGTCGCCAGCAGGGGGTGTCAATCAACCCGATCGTACTCGATCGGGTTGAATTCCGGCGATTCCTGTCCGCCTGCTCAGAGCAGGCGGACAGGGTTATGGAGCAGCGGTCTTTGTGACCGCTGCTCCATTACTTGTGTTTCTGGCGAGTCTTCAGACACGGGCCATCAAGCTCCGTTCGGAGCTTGATAGATAGGCTCCCAGGCCTGAACCTCTACCCAATAAAAAACCCCGCTTCGTCCGAAGCCGATAACATTTTAAAAGGAAAACCCCCAAGGACACTGACTCTGAGCTAGTCCAGAAGCCAAACTAGAGACCGCAAAACAGACTCGACTGAGCCAACAGTCCTCCAGGAGACACTGTCGCCCAACAGACGGTCCACCACCACTCACCCCCCACTAATGAAGGGGACACCAGCTAAAACCCCCAAGGGGACAAGGCAAAGGAGAACCGAGGAAACCAAAAGGTCCCCTAATACAAAAAAGAACACCTCCAAGAGTGATCCCAGCTCCCAGAGACCCAAACGGGCCAAACAGGAAAGGAGGCCACGCCTATACCAAGCGAAACCCGGGATAAGACCGGGCACAGAGACAGAACAGACTTCTCCAACATCCTGCAAGCACTGAATGCAACTGAAGAGGCAAAGTCCTCCCAGCGTCTGAACATAGAATACCAAAGTATTCATCCACGAAAAACGTGTAATAGACCAGTTGACAAACCCCAAGTTTGAGAACACAGAGTCCATATCAGGACGACACAGAGGGCACTTGCGAGGAAGAAGCAGTCAAGCAAGGAACAGACCACAAAAGCAACCCCCAGAGGGCACGCTCCAGGCAACCAAAGCTGCCGGACCTATACAGGTCTCGAAAAAGGGGAACACAAAACCTCAATCGAGGCCCCCCCCCCCCCCACGAGAAGGAGACTATATCCTCAGAATCCGAAGAAAGAGTAGACCCTCTTATGAAATGGATGGAGCAAGTTGAAAGGAAATTCTATATCCTAGCAGATTGAGCTAATGGATAGACTCAACAAAGCTCACACATCCAGAGGAGACTGCGACCTGAACACAGCACCTTAGACCACTTGGCCATCCTGACCGGTAGACCCACACCCAGCTGGACCAACTCAGCCCCAGGGATCCAAAATAGGGGAACAGAAGAATCCCGAAACTGGTACAGGAACGAGTGTAAGGATAGCACAGCCATCCCCACAGAGTACAAGTACAACCTGACTCTGAAAACAGACCTTAGACCATAGAACTAAGGATCTATCAAAATAAAGGCCCAACAAGTCTGACTTGGAGCCAGCAAGACCCCAGGGGGAACCAATCCCACCTTTCCACCTCCCATCCAGGAGAAGCCCCAAGAAAGGACTCCATCTCAATAGGGAGGAGAATATCCCCTAAAGAAAAGGGATGAGGCCGGAAGGGCAACAACTGTCCTCAAGGCCCGAAGCCACCGGCTAATGGGAAGATAAATCCCCAACACAAATGTTCTAGAAAAGGACCCCCCTACAAGTAGCTTGCCAAGCAGAGGCACAGCCAACCCATTCGCCTGCAGAGCAGGGAATCCATGGGTACACTGGCAAGATGACCAGGGGAATGCAACCCTAAGGTGCACCAGAAATTGGACATCCAGAGCCCGTAGCTGGGTATGAACCAACAACCCTTGAGGCACAAGCCACGCAGCTAACCACTAGATGACATGGGCTATTCTGTTGCAAAGAGTAATAAATACTCTGAAAACCTGGCCAACCATGAACAGGCCAGGTAGATGGAGCAAGGACATAGCCCAAGTTCCCACTACCGTGGAACACCCCGACCATCCCTGAGATCCAAGATTCCAAAACAACCCAAGACTGGGTCAGTAAAAAGGCCAAGCGAAGCCTCAGCAACCGGAAGTCTCAGGAGAGAAACAGGTTCAGGCACCTAATAGTTCAGGCAACCTTACCCTAGAACTAAACACCCCAACTGGCCAAAAGGCCAGACACAAGGGATATGAATGCATACCTAGAGAATCCGGATAGCGAGAAGAACTCGAAAGCCCCGACCAAGAAAGGAACCACCCCTAGCTAAAGTCCAACGCTCCAAGGAGCAAGGCTAGAAGTCTTATGAAGAGACTTCTTAAGGCCTCAGGACAACATAATGGATACCTTGAGGTAAAAAAAACAACAACCCTCTAGCAGGGCTAGTCTCGCCATCACCTCCACACCAGCAGAGGACACAGGGAAGAAAAAATGCGCTAAGCCTTCCCAGCTTCGGGAAACCCCAAGCTAAACAAAGTCCCCACAGGGATCAACCATCACCCGGAAATACAGATGCCTAAAAGGAGATCCAACTCACCCGGGGCAATGGAAGGAGACCCAAAGGTCTCCACTCAAACAGACAGTACACGTCAAGAGTAAGAGCAGTATCTAGATACACTATAAAAAGCGTATGCGTACACCTGTAAGGTGCCAAGAGCTGTAACTGGTTTCAAACTGAAAACCCTCCGCATGCTAGACATCCTAATCTGGTACAAGCTGTTGGATCAGGCCCACAAGGGCAATCCAGAGCCCTAAAACCGAAGGCCAAACCGCTCAAACTGCGGCAATGGGGCACTAAGCCCTCCAACCCTCCAAAAAAACTTCTGAAGAAGAACAAAGAGCATCGATCCCAGAAGGTTCTCAAAGGAAACAAAACCATTGGATACAAATAAAATATAAAGCAACCCTGAGGTTAGCGCCCAAAAAGACACAGGCATACCCGCAGGACCAGCCAAACGGAGCCCTATCTTCCAAAAAACTGGGAAAGATCTCAATCAAATGACAGGAGATTACCTCATCCCCACATGTCTAATGAGGTGCACCATTCGAATTAGCAGACTGAAAATTCCTGTATTTGGTAACGATAGGGTCATTCAATAACTGAAAAACATGTCTGAGCAATACGCGAAGTTGCGCAATCCTGTATTGAAAGGCACAACACTCAGGGACAGTTACATCAGTGGGGAACTGTAGAGGCCCTCCCCAAGGCGGAAGGCCCGGGACAATAGGGCACAAGCACATTATCAAATAAAGATCTGGACTCTGCAGATGAACAATCACCAACATTATGTGGAAGCACTAGAGGGAACACGCCCCCCTGCATGGAGGAATCAGAAACTGGGTTACCCGCATGTGTAGAAATATGAATTGGTAGGGAACTTGCCTCTCGGAGGACAGGACCCCCAGAGGCGGATGACTCAGCTGTCCCTTGATTCCTCAAGTCCGAGGAACAACGCGCTCTAAAATGGCATACGGAACAAAACTGGTTGACATGTGCCAATGAGGCCAGTCCGGATTCATCACCGGAAACAGAATCTGAAATCAAAATAGTCTCAGTATCAGAATCCTCTGTAACTGAATCTGAAATTAGCACAGTCTCAGCATCAGAATCCATAACTGGTAGAGGATATGTAAATATGGACTAAAGTAGTAAAACAAAAACGGCACCTGACACCCACAATGGCTGGGGCACTCCCCACCTCCTATGACCAGACCCCTGCGGACTAGAATATTTCCTTCACCACGCGGTCGGGAATGCAGAAATGGAAAACGGAACATAACCACGTCCGACACACTGTGAACCGTACAGTCCAAAAAGGCTGCCAACCAAAAGGCTGCGTCACTTCCAAAGGCCTCAATGTTCCAAACCACAAGCCCATAAACATCACACATAAGCAGGTTGAATCACATAACAAACATGATTATAAATCCCCCTGTTCAATAACCCCCCTCAGGAGATATTAACCCTCGATTCCAAGATACTAAAAGAGACTCACTGAGACCCTTGTGATATTAGATAGACCTGCAAGGTGGTAGCCTCCCGGGAAAACATTCACATTACAATACATTGAGAAATAGAGGCCTATTTATCATATGTCTGTCGGACCTGATTGGCCGCCACAGGGAGGTGTCAATCAACCCGATCGTATTCGATCGGGTTGAATTCCGGCGATTCCTGTCCGCCTCATCAGAGCAGGCGGACAGGGTTATGGAGCAGCGGCCTTTAGACTCGCCAGAAACACGGCCCTTCAAGCTCCATAGGGAGCTTGATAAATGGGCCTAATAAAGTAAAATGAAACAATCTACGCCGTGGAACAGGAACACAGCCTTTCAAGTGTGACGTATAGTAGCATCGTCTCCTCCATGGACTTGAGAGAAGAAAGCAGGCAGCGGAGCAAAGTTCGACAACGTTGATTGCTTGAGGATCTGTTAACATGAGTCGGGAAGGTTTCGCAGAAAGACTCTCTCTGCATCTCCAGACTCTAACTTTCATCCAAGCCCTCACTGAGAGACTGACAGGACTACTTAAAACTCCTGTCCCATGCCGAACAGTACTACCATCCACAAGAGACAAAAACAAAAATAATTCTGACACTTCTCTGCCAACCTCCTGGGACGAAAGGCAAAGAATGACTGGGGGATGAGGGGAGTGGGAGGAGTATTTAAGCCTTTGGCTGGGGTGTCTCCTCCTGGTGGCCAGGTTCTTAATTCCCAAAAGTAATGAATGCAGCTGTGGACTCTTTCCATTTAAGAAGAAAAACAGAAAATCTAATAAAATAAAGGAGCCAGCGATTCCTACAAAACAGATCAAATCTAATGTGACTTTCACATGGGAGCAAGAATCACCCAGTGATGACGTCACTGCCTATTCATTAGCACAAGAAATCAGTGCAAGTATTTTCCAGCCTGTCCCTTAAAGGGACAGAAACTACCTTGAGATTTTTTTTATATATGAAATGTTTAGTTATGTGTCATGAAACAACTTTGCAATATATTTTCATTTATTTTGTCTCCTTTTCTTGTAATTTAGCTCTGAAAATAACTCTAACTCTCTGACCTTGAAATGCTGGCTTCTCAAGGCTAACTCTGCTACATACATGTCTCTAATTGGCTTTATAAATTAACAACTGCAGAACAATTCACTTTGCAATGACGTTATGGCAGTGACTAGCTTGTTGTCTGCAGACTAAGGCCCAGACTGGCTCTTGCAAATAAGGCTATTGAAAAATAACTGCAGACTGATATGTTATTCTGTAGGTGTTGTCTATGTGAGCCTGCATAGGCCTAATTATTCCTAGCACAGCTTTTATTTACATAATACATTTTAGATTTGATATAAAACACTGGAAATCACACCAATAATGCTCACCTGCTTCAGCGGAGGGAGTCTGTTTTATGGCTGCAGCGGCCAATCTTGCCATCATAGGAGAAATTAAACCTTTGCTAGCAGAAATTCGCTCCATAATAGATGTGGCGGCTGGTGAAGTGCTATTTTGTTCGCTGGCCCCGGAAGCAGATTGTGGGGAGGCGTCTGGGGCAGCTACTGGTAATAAATTGGTGGCGTTGATTGGCATTGCGGTGCCTGCGCGCCCACTTATAATTGGAAAGTATGTACCGGGTCCAGGGAGGGCTGAGCTAGTTAGGGCTAATGCCAAGGGCAAGTTAGCCGGAAGTGTCTGTGGGAGCAAGCCGGAGATCTTGGTGGTGGGTGGAATGGAGCTGGTGGATTTGTTTGTCTGGGGAGATGAAGCCTCAGAAATAGTAGGTACCAAGGATACGGAAGACTGCTGACTGGTGGGAGAGGCACTCAAGCTAGAGTTCTTACTGCTCAAAGCAGAGAAGTCAATGAGATCATCGTTGCTGGACTCCTCCAAGTCATTATCTTTTCCACCAACCAGGGAAGAAGAGAGGCCCAGCACGCCAGAGCTGCGTATGTGCCGCCTTTCGTGCTTGCGCTTGTGCGAGGTCATCTGGCTGGTGGAAGTAAATGTAAAGCCACAGCCGGCACGAATACAGTGAAAGTGATTTGTGGCCTTGCTGTACACACAGCCCTCATACTTGCATTCCTCATACTTGTAGAACTTTTTAAACCCGTCTTTTGCGTACGCATCATCTTTTATGTGGTAACTCTTGTGCTTCTCAATGTCACACTTATTCTTAAAGGTGAAGCTGCAGCCTGGTCGCCTACAGAGAGATAGGAAGAATCGTATCACTACAGAGGTCTCTCCCAACCCATGTTAGGTTTTTGTCCCCAGAGACAACCTTTCTAATGCTCAAACTGCAAAATTCTGCATTAGGGAATGTACCCAACATGTAGAGAATGTGCAGTGGGACACCATCTATAGAGCCATAAAACACTGCTTAATACGATTCCTTAATAAGTAACACTGCTTAATAAGTAACACTGCTTAATACGATTCCTTAGTAAGTAATACTGCTTAATAAGTAACACTGCTTAATAAGTAACACTGCTTAATAAGTAACACTGCTTAATAAGAGCTTAATAAGATTCCTTAGCAAGTAACACTGCTTAATAAGTAACACTGCTTAATAAGATTCCTTAGTAAGTAACACTGCTTAATAAGATTCCTTAGCAAGTAACACTGCTTAATAAGTAACACTGCTTAATAAGATTCCTTAGTAAGTAACACTGCTTAATAAGAGCTTAATAAGATTCCTTAGCCAGTAACACTGCTTAATAAGTAACACTGCTTAATAAGATTCCTTAGTAAGCAACACTGCTTAATAAGAGCTTAATAAGATTCCCTAGCAAGTAACACTACTTAATAAGTAACACTGCTTAATAAGATTCCTTAGTAAGTAACACTGCTTAATAAGAGCTTAATAAGATTACTTAGCAAGTAACACTGCTTAATAAGTAACACTGCTTAATAAGATTCCTATGTCTTATCTCACACGTTTATTATAGTGTGTTTCTGCAGATAAACACTCATCCCTCCCATTTATCCTGGTGTCTGGAATTCCTACCTGCAGTGAAAGTGAGTGGTTTTCTGTCCATAGAACTGACATTCCACTGTCCCACAGTCCTCAGTAGCTCGGAAGCGCTGGAAGCCATCATTTATCAGCTGTGTGTTTTTCTTATGGAAGTTTTCGTGTGTCATGACATCCGAGGTGCTGGTATAAACTTTATTGCAGCCCACCTGTGAATAAACGCAACAAGTCACCTGAAACAGATCATTCACCAAGAGTTCAGTAAAGAAGCATCAAATAGTATTGTTATATATATGCTACGTCTTACAGATTAAATAAAGCAAAGGGCTGATCATTATAAAGACACAATTAACTCTGTACTCTGTTATCAATAAACTTCTGCACCATTGTCATTGTGGTGTAGGCTGTAATCTTAGGTCACTATATTTTGCCTCCATCTGTAAAATACTTAAATAATTACACTGCACCCATTTATCAGCCCTCCGACATAAACGCTTTATCGTATTTAACTACTTTTTCCCTAATGTCATTTTACATTTAAAAATGTTACTTTGTTTTTTCTGTGTGATCAAACACATTTTCTGATATTTTTTAACAATTCCTCAATATTTTTCCACTTGGTGCCAATCACTGTAGTTGATAGCTATATGTTGCCACCAAGTACCTCCCTAGGCTATATACTCATGTGCACAGCACTGTACTGAAGGGGTCTTACAGGAACAGCTGGGCACAGACAGGAATACAGTAGGGCCAAGCGCACAGCACCCGCACGTCATTGATGAAGTGCTCTTCTTTTTACCCCCCCACCCCTCTGGCATCTGTTTCCATACAAACTGGCAACTTTGCCATATTGAGTAAAAAACTACAGAATCTGAAAATGTGTCAGCTCAGGGGATAAAACAGGAGCTGAGTGCCAGGGTCTGCACCATGTCACAAGTGAAAGGGAAAAAAAACAAGCAGTACCTCTCCTGTGCCTGCTCCCGCACATCCAACAGGTTGAAGAGTACAGACAATAACAAAACCCTGACAAATACCCAAAAAGAAAAAAATCTCCAGCTGTTTGCTGTACAAAAGCGCACTCACTGGTGACACCTTGAAAAAAAACAGAACCCCGCCACGGGATCAGGGGAAAAAAAAGAATTAAACAAAAAGCTGCTGGGGAATAATTTGCAATGTGGCACTTGGTGCTAAAGCCTGAAAAAATGTGGGCTTTGTATAAACAAGGAACTGAAATTTATCCACACCAATTATGGACATAACGAAAGTGTGTCCTACACAAATCTTATTGCTTCAGCTACTCAATTTTTTTTGTCGCACCTTTGGTTGTTTGTGAGCTCGGCTGTGCTGCTAAATACTGATACGGTATTATATTATCTGATGATATCAACAAACATTACATTAAATGCTGTAACATAGATAGAGGGAATATTGTTTTAATCTGTTATCTAAACAGGATCCCGTATAAATATACAACTTATTTCCTCTTTATAAGGCGGCTTGTGCGGTGCGCACCATCACATGATCTAATCAATCTATTTGTGTTGTTCCTTTCTGATGTTACAAACGGATTCAGCTGGGAATGATTTAGTTTGTGCTGGAGCAACAGACTCGATGTCACAGAGATCAAGTACATATGACCCATTTCTCTGAAACTGCGGGACTGTCTCACAATTAAAACCACAACTTCCCTTTTACCAGAAGCTGCAGGTACCACAAGCATCAAAACAACCCACCTCAGCTGCCCTTCAATGGTCTGTTATTTCCCAAATTGTCATCTCTTAAAGTTCCCCGTGACAAGGGCTACACAGCCTTTAAATGCCCTCTGCCCCCATAACATTGTTTAACCCCTTCACCCCTAGTTATGCCTGTCACCCTCACATCTTGCTCTGTAAGACTGAGCACAGAGGGTTATTTAGTGCCTTTGTCATTTTGTAATTGATGCATCTGGGCTTAGATGGGGATATCCTGGATTTCTGGCCTGCTGGAACATCTCTCAGTGTGTGTGTGTGGGGGGGGGGGGTTGGGGGATCCCGGCATTAAAACGCACTAACAGTTCTTAAAATGATTTTTTTCAGTAGATATATTGACATTTACTCTCATTAAAAAAACAGACGTATCCTTCTTACAGCTATCTACACCAGTCACAATATTTCTATATGGATGTAACCCCCGTGCACGTACCTCTGATGGTTAGTGACACTATGTGTGACATTATGAGCACTAACTGTGCACACGGACAGGAGAATGTAAGGGAACTACACCTGTGTGTTATCATAATAACATAATAAGGCATGAAAAGGATAAATATTGAGAAATACTTTTTTATTTAAATCATACCAAGTCAGATGGAAATAGTAACTGTGATATCCCTGTGAGTGTTAATGTTTAAGGTGAGAAACAATGTGTTTAATATAATATCAGTGCAACTGCTACCAGGTAACAACAGCTACAAGACAATTATGGCTTAAATTAGTAACAGTATTTCTATTAATACCAACAGTCAAACAACACTATTTGTCTATAGGAACAGACTGGCTACATTACTTTTTGTAGCTGATCGGGGTGACCTGTGCTTTGAGAAGGAACGGTCTAGTACCATTCATGAGAATAGAGCAGGAACAAGATGGGGCACACACATGGCATCGCCAATCAGGCTGTGGTGTATCTATTTGTTTATAAAGTCTGGTTCTGCATTTATATAGTGCACTAGGGTCAACAGCATCCTGCAGCAAATGCTGCTGTGTCATTAGCAATGGGCTTTATGGTATAAAGTGGGCTGAAACAGCAGGTTACCTGCATGCAGTGGTAGTGTGTGCTTTTCCCATTTAGATGACAGCCGTGGTAGTACACACTGCAGTCGTCCAGCGGGCTGAAACGCATAAAGCCGTGCTGAAGGGAGTTGTCGCGTTTCTTGTGCATATTATAATGTCGAATCACATCCTGCTTACTCGTGAACCTCTGCAGAGAGAGCACACAAAGATCCAAGAAGGGATAAAGGGCCAAGTGGCACAGGACAAGAGATAAGTGCCACCTTCTTATTGCTTAACTACAGGTGACATCTGTGCACTGCAGTTTGCTGCAAGTGTGCACTGGGCTGTAATTTGTAAGCCAATGTGTCACATATATAAAGTAATGACTCATGGAGATCATGGAAACATAAAGCTAAAATGGGGGGACAAGGACCTACCTGGTAGTTACACTCGGGGTCCAGGCAGTGGTAATGCTCCCTGTATTGATATGCACAATGAATGTGTCCACAGTGTTGGCTGCCTGAAAATCTGCAACAGAGAATTGCTTGTGAGTATACATGGTAGAGAAAGAACGACAGAAAGTTATTTGATAGAACAGAGTAAGATGAATATTTCAGTGCAAAGAATATGGAAAATTAAAGTAATGAGCACAGAGGTTTTAGCATGAACTAGAGGGCAGTTTTACACAAGCACGCAATATGCAGATTAAATAAACCAAAACCTGCCAGCTGATGCACACAGTGGGTATACTGAGGACCCAGACAGGCTTTGGGTTTGACTTCTATCCCTGTGCCCAACAGGATGGAAGGTTAGTGCAAATGTTAAGAGAAATGGCAGGATCTATGGCAAATGGGGTTATGTGCCCTGAAACTACAGGAAAACATAACTCCCCCCAACTCCATAAAAAGCACTCCTACCTGGCAATATATTTCTGGTAAATATTTACATCTTCTGGGGGCTTGTCTGGGGGAAGTCCATTCCTGGTGAGAAAGACAGGGCAGAGCTGGTTAGAGTTCATCCGTTTTGTTCCCTATCCAGCTCCGTCTCATGCCACACTCCC